>NC_056713.1:11233437-11323505 GCF_018831695.1 Puntigrus tetrazona
TCCCAGGTCTCCGAGTGAATCACAAGGTCGTCGAGATAGGCTGCGGCATTACTGTTGGTGAAGTCGGAGTAAGATGTCCATTAGTCTCTGGAAGGTGGCTGGTGCCCGTGTAGACCGAAGGAAGGGGACCGGTGTTGCCAGTGGCCGCCGGGGGGTGGAGAAAGCCGTTTTTGGCTTGGCTTCCTCTGACAGCAGAACCTGCCAGTATCGCTTGGTGAAATCGGGGGTGGAGATATGCCGGGCCCTTCCGAGGCGTTCCAGCAGTTCGTCTCTACATCGGGCATGGGATATCCGTCCCGAACTCGGAGACCTGGTTGAGTCGCGGTGATGGTCATTGCAGAAAGCGGAGGTGCCGTCTGGTTTTGGGAACCAGGGCGATGGGAGCTGGGACCACGGGCTCGTCGATGGTTCAATCACCCTCAACTTCAGCATTTGGTTTTACCTCCTCCTCAATAGCTCGCCCGAGCGAGCCTCAGGGATCCGGTAGGAGCGCTGCGGGCGATGGCGTCGGGAGAGGGTCCGGATCTCGTGCTGGAGAGGTTAGTCTGCCCGGGCGTGGGCGAGAACACATCCGAGAACTGACCGACCAAATGTTGGAGTTCCGTCTTCTGTGCGCGGAGGCGAGCAGGGCGTTGGTGTAAACGACCGGGCCCTCCTGAATGGCGAGTGTGGAAAGGTGTTCCCTAGTCCCCACCCACTTCTTCAGCAAGTTAATGTATGGTATATTTGTTCGGTGCGTCGTCGGTTTTGGTTAAGCGGACTCGGTAATGCTCGGGCGATCTTTTCCAGAATGGTATATGGACCCTGCCAGGTGGCCCAGAATTTGCATGCATTGGTGGGGACTAGTACCATGACCGGTCGCCGACCTGGAATTCCCGGGTTGTGCAGGGCGGTTATAGTGCCGTTTGTTGTTGCTGCTGGGCCTGCGTCATGTGCTCCGCACGGTGGGCATCACCCGTTCAATTCGGTCCCGCATGGCTTGGGCGTGTTCTCACGACCGACCTCTGGGCATCCGGCTGCTGCTGCTCCCCAGGCCTCTTTTGCCACGTCCAGCAGGCCTGCGCGGCTGTTGGCCGAACAACAACTTTCGAATGGGGAATGAAGCCGGAGGGAGGCCTGGAGGCACCTCTCGCACTGCGAAGAAGGGCGTGAAGGGGACATCCGGTCCCAGTCGCGTTTGTCCTCGGAGACAACCTCTTCTCAACATCTGTTTCAGTGTCTGGTTGAACACGCTCCACAAGTCCGCCGTCCGTCTGGGGTGGTGGCACTGAGGTGCGCCCAGCTGCTGGATCCGTAGCGGCGGCAGAGGTCGGCCATCACTTCGGAACATGAGTAGGGTGCAGTCGTCGGGCAGTATCTCCTCGGGTATCCCCCCACTCTGGTGGACAGGGTGAAGAGCTCCTGGAAGCGATCGCCTTGGCGGTGGCTGCGCGGTGGGATGGCTTCGGGGGCACGGGTGGCGTGATCCACGATCACCAGGATGTGTTCGTGGCAGCGGGCGAGACCTCGACAGCGGGCCCACCAGATCCATCCCGATGCGCTCAAAGGGCACCTGCGATTATGGGCAGCGGGATAAGTGGACTTAGGGAGGTGGCCGGGCGAGGTCTTCTGGCACCCGGGGCAGGCCTGGCAGAACAGTTTCACATCTCCGTCGAGCCCCGGCCAGTGGAAACGTCCCGGATCCTCTTGATAGTGTTGGCGGCCCCAGGTGTCCGGCCAGTGGGTGGGCGTGGGCGCGAGTTCTGCAAGATGGTGTCCACCCTCGGGGGCACCACCAGGAGAATTTCTCCTCCCCCTTCGCTGGGCGACATAATAGAGTGAGCCGTTCTCCACAATGAAATAGGGAAGAGGATGGGGGCCGGACGCGTCTCTTCTCATCCATATGAAATATTACTGGTTCCAGCAATTCTTGAGCGGTCATCCTCCCACTGAGCCGGCGAACGAGCCCCTCCGACTACCTGTTGGAACACATCAAAAGAATACGTGTAGTATTCGGAGGGGACTCACCATCTCTTCCGCTGTCCGATGCTGGGAGAACGGCAGGGCGCGGTTCCTCTCCCCTCTGCGCCTCTTCCCGTGGGGCTTTGAGGGCTGACAGGCTGTGTCGCGGTGTGTAAGCGCCTCCCTCGAGAAACCCGGCCAGTCCGCCGAGGATGATTGGTACCCGGCAGGTCTTGCACCGAGGACCCACTCTCCAGGGCAGCTTCCTCCTATAAATGCGTCACGGTGATGAGAGCGGGTGGGGACTTTCCTGGTGTCCCGATGGAGCGCATATGAGTCAGTGGCAACCACACAGCCCGGTTCCGTCAGCAGGGGTGAGGCCCAGCGGGACTGAACCAGGCTGATGGTACTGCCAGAGTCAGGGAGGGCTCTGAACTTCCGTCCATTCAGGCCGATGGGGATTTCGGTGCGGCTGGCGGGAAGCTCCCAGTGGAGACTGCAGCCTGCCAGCCACGCTCTAGAGGAGTTGGGAAGCCTCTTCCGGTTGGCATCGGAAACTCATCTCTCCCACGGTCGGGACCGCCGCCCTCTCCATCGGGTCGCTTGGTGCTCCTCCGGCGCGCGCCGCTCCTGGGACACCCTCCGGGAAAAGATGGCGCCAGCTCCCCGGCCTCTCGGACGGCTGTGCGGCTTCACGCCAGCTCCACCGCCTCAACCAACTCCATGACGTTCTTGGGGTTTCTCATACCCGACCGCTGGCGATAATTCCGGGAGAGCCCGCAGGAGCCTGGTCCTATCACCACCCTTTCCACAGTGATGGCGGGGTTGGTGTCCCATCAGGAGCCAGTGTTGCGCTAGCCGAGTAGAAGTTCGGGCGTGCCTGGGTCCTTGCCGGCTGGCGAGACTGGAAGACCCACTCTTGAAGGCTTTGGGCTGCGCAGACCGGTGTGGACCGACCCTGCCCAAGATTTCCCACCTCTTTGGTCGTTGCCATACATTAGCCAGGTCGCCGGCATGCTGAAATAGGCGCCGCTGGGGCTCTCCTGACCTTAGCAGCGAGACCAACGCGGCGTGCCCAATCCCTCCGGTCCCATCCTTCCGTGGTGCGGCCGCTCTCGAACATCTCGAGATATATTTCAGGGGTCATCGCTGGCGGCCATTTTGGGTAGCAGCTGTGTGCTTTGCATCCGGGGGATCAGGCGACGGGCGTGGTTGAGTGTGGCGCGGGAGAGCAGCGAGCTCCCTGCTCGGTCGTTCTGGCGAGTAGCCAAATGCTCGGCTTAACGATCTGTTGCTGGGCGAATGGAAACCTCTGAGAGGCGTTGGAGGAATTCCTCCATCTTCGCGGGCAGCTGGCGCTGCCTGGGGGAAAACAAAGAGAGAGAAGTTGATGTTGTGGGAACCTTTAATAGAGGCGGCGATGATAGCGCTCTTCCTTTTTCTTTGTTTCCCTCCGTTCTCTTAAAGCTAAAAACTGCTGCGCATTCTCCACCACTTGTGGCGAGGCAGAGGAAGCACAAGAGAAACAGGTGCAGTGAAAACCCCCGGAGGGTGTGGCTTATTAGACAATACACAGAAGGTGAGCGGTGAGTCCGTGGCGAGGAGTGCGCGGCGGTGAGTCCGGGTGGTAGCGGTGAATCCGGTGAGTGCAGCGGTGAGTCGCTCCTCGGTGTTTCCCCGTGCTTAGTAACGTGAGGGAGTCCACTGTGAGGTAGTGAGGAAGTAGCCTGTGCAGGCCCGCAACGTTGTAGCTTCTGGGAGACAAAGAAAGAGACAACAGGTTAGCTTGCGCTTCCGAGTCTCGTGGCTCACTGAAGCCGTCGCCTGGCCGGGCTTATCTGGGCCCGCGGCTGATGAGCTCCAGGTGTGGCGAATCCGCTGCTGGAGTGGCTGAGTGTAGGTGTTCCGTGTTTGTTCCCAGACGCGTTCTGGACGATCCTCGGGGCGTCAGTCACAATATATATATATAATGTGTATATATATATGTAAAATCTTTTCTAAATTCTGTATGTGTGTGTATTTAAATGTACACAATATATATATATATATATATATATATATATATATATATATATATATATATATATATATATATATACAGTATACAATAAATCATTTTATTTTGAATGTGATTAATTGGAGTTTATATATAATGACCAAATCAAACAGATCTGGAGCTGAATGAAAGAAAATAATAGAGAAGTTCACACTAAACTTTTTGTGTTTTTTAAATAAAGCATTTTATTCTACCCTCAGAAAAATTCAAGTATGATGTTAATTGTGGAAAGATTGCATCATCTTCAGTTCTACGAGGAGGCGGTGAGATAGCTCACCATCCCTTCAGCGCAGCTAGCGCGGCAGGTACACCGATTCTGATGATAGGTGAGCTAGGCGCTGAGACTCCCATTTTAACTCTAATCCTAGAACAGGGAGTATGGAAAAGTCAGTTGTATCAAGCGCTTTCTCCACATGCCCCAGCAAGATTGTGTCACAAGTTTAAAATGTCAAAGTAGTGAGCTAATGCATATTCTCTGATTATAAAATATACAAATCACTAATCTCTACCCTGTGACCCAAAGTTAGCAATGTGCTTTTAACAGATTATAATGCGACATTTATATAAAACCTGTTTATATATGTACAAGTGACCTAACATTTAAAGATACAAAGTTATCCTTCTGGCTCTGTGGACAGATTGAGTGTTTTGGAGGACAGATAGTTTGAGTAATTACTAACCTTGTAGCAAAAAGCTACAAGGGGCTCAATCAAATTAATATATTTTCGAGCTGTTGTTATCTGTTCACAAGTGGCTTTCTCATTAACCCGACATTTAATGATTTACAACACCACACCACGTGTCTTAAAGAGAGAGTGTCAAAGTTGCTTTGAAAATTCTGCATTTCAACACAAGAATAAGACTTAGCTCCACAAGAAATCCTATTAAAGTAATTATTTTCGCCAGACTTCTGGAAAATCCCGATGATGATTTTGGCTTAACTCTGTCTTTATGATCTCACAATAAATGACTTATAAGCTTAGCTCTCGCCCATGTCGAAAAAGTTATTCGTTTATTAAATCCTATTAATGAGAATAATTCTTTTAAAGCCCTTACACTCTTTCACACAAATGCCACATGTGTTTAAAGATAATATTCCATATACCGTGCTTACACCATCATTCCAGTCGTGTCCCTTCATTATATTTATATAAAAAGTATTTGGGCTTGCATTACGGTAAACTAAAGTGATTAACATTGGTTATTTTCATTAGCTAGAACGAACTGTGATATTCTTTGCTGCCAGAATTTGACAAAATAACCCGAGAGGGAGAAAGGTCAGACCAGTCATGTTTCTTAATTCTTGCTATTGTCTTGGCATTTATTTTCCATGAGTAGTTACAGGTTTGGTGTATTAGTTTGTTGATACACACAGTTTTTTTTTCTTTTTACCCACTGACATTTTGACAGCTGTGTTTCTATTTGAACAATTAATACCACAAAAGGTAACTCCATGCTTAGTTCCACTCTTTGACTGAGCACAAAACATTCAGATAACTTGGTCAGTCTTCATCATTATGCAACATTACAAACAGACAATCATAGCGCAGACATTAAACTTGCTTTTAATCAGTTGTGACCTATTTAGTGGAGGATTGGAGTGTTCTACAAGCTATGTTGCCATATAGACAATACACTAAAACAGCGGCTTTAATTAGAAATAAGATGCTTTTTAATCCACCAGTTTAATGTTTATTGTTTTATTTTAATTTGCTGTTGAACATTTCATGTTTTAATAATATATTGAAATGAAGTTCAAATATATTGGATATGGATATGATTTGATGTGCTTATAATAAAAGCAGCATGCCTAGGATATTTATATATATATATATATATATATATATATATATATATATATATATATATATATATATATATACTTAATAATGTATTATGTGATGCTTATATTGGCTGTTTGAACTATTAATTTGACGGCACCCATTCCCCAGATTACAGTCCTGATGCTTCTGTTTCAGGTAGAAAAGTCAAACCAAGCAAGTTTAATATATAAATGTTTGCACACAGGAATATTACACAACATACAATAGTTTCCAGTATGCAATGCAAAGATTAAGGAAATTAAATTTCCTTAAATTTCAGACTAGTTTAAGGTTCAGACTAGGTTCATAGATTTGATCATCAAGTACAAACACAAGTCTAGCCCCGTGATAAATGCACACAGAATTCACAGAAACAGAAATGCAGTGATCCAACATAGCACCAACATATTTTCCGGCACTTTAAAGCGGATTTATTCCACTGCAGTGATGAAGCAATGGAAGACCCAATATGACACAATACCAGTGAGACACCTGTGACATTTTCCAGTAGCCATTATTTAATCCAACACGTGCGTGTACACATGCAGCATCATCTCCTGAAGACTGTGAACAATTGCATATAATTCATTGGAGTAATGTGTATGGAACACCATGAGCCTCACATCCATCATGTTTGCAGATACAGCGTATGCCTTTAAAACAGACTCCTGCTGTCTTCGATCAAAACAAAAGAGAAGGAAAAATGTAATAATAGATATATTTGATGGGTGATAGGTTTAGAACGAGAGAGAAATTAATATTATAGACAGGTCTGGCCATATTAGTGGACTAAATCATACAGCTGATGTTCATTAAATGAATAGTTCACCCAAAAATGAAAATTAGCCGAACGATTATTCACTCTCAGGCCATCCAAAATCTAGCTGAGATTGTTTTTTCATCAGAAAATATTCGGGAAATTTAGCATGACATCAGAATGTCCAAACAGCTGAAAAAATATTACAATAACCCACAAGCAAGCTATAAGACTCCATAAATGAACATCTTTTTGAAGATAAAGCTGTGCATCTGTAATAAACAAATCCATTGATGTGCTTTAATGCTGTAAATCAATTAAATGCATCCATAATGACATTTTATTTACATGCGTGTATATTTATTGTGTATTTTTAGATACATGATTCATGTATAATATAAAGCCTATGAATATAAATATAAATGTATATAATATATGCATAAATCATTCGACAGCACCAGTTTTAACTACCTTTTGCTTGATGTGTGCATATTTCTCTCCTGATTTTTTTTTTTTCTGCAAGTTGAAAGTTCAAGAAGATTCAGCATGCATTTTGATCTCATATGCTTCGAACAACTTGTTTTGGAAAAGTCAAATATTTTATATGGTTTTATTTTTTTGCTTTCTTTTTAGTATCCACTGCCCTCTCACAGGCCTGGCCTTATGAGCTGAATTCTTTTCAAATAAATACTAGCCCTATGGCCACACTGAAAAGCACTTTTTATTAGGCATAACCCATTTATTATGATGGCGGCCTGAATCATTTTATTTCAAGCAACTGAGTCCTGCTGGCACACACTAGGAAAGCGTTATTTGTCCAATCACTATACTGCTGGAAATCAGTGCACTGGAATGTAACTATATAATTACATAATTGTATTTATTATAGTAATTATTATTTTATACATGTAATTTCATTTATGTGTTTGTTTTAATAAAGAAATGGAAAAACTATTTACAAGCAAAAGTTATTTTTTTTATGCATGCTGTAAAACTTTACGTCCCTTTAAAGCAGGATGGACAGTACCACAGGAAACAAGTTTCCTTTTTCTTGGAAAAACAAATATTCTTTCCCCTGTAGTGTGGAGATTTCACAAACTAGGCCTGATAAATGGTCAGAATAACAGCCCATCTCGGTCAAGGTCATGCACTACGCTTGTTCAGAAAGAGGCTGCACCTTAAATCCTTACCTCCTTAATTTATAGTAGGCAAAAACAGTATGTGACATATATGAAATATGTATTGCGCTGAGAAGGTTTTCTGGTGCGTTCTCACAGGCACGAACTGATTGGCCGCTGTCTTTATCGACATCTCCAATTGATCGAAGCGTTCGGCACGGTCGTTTGAGTGACGTCACTTTCCAATTCAGACACGCCCCTAATATTGCCCCCGCCCTTTACTTTGATTGGCGTAATTGAAGTAGACATCAGAAATTCAAATACAAAAGAAATGGAATTCAGTTTTAAGTTTAAGCAAATGTGGGCAATTAATATTGCTATTTAAATATGTCAGGCTCTTGTTTTTGTCATTGGAAATGTTGGCAAAACGAAAATGCAAACGTAATGCAAGATGTGCATTATATTGTTATTACTCTCAATTGTAAGTCGCTGGATAAAAGCGCCTGCAAAATGACTAAATGTAATGTAAATGTAAATGTGCAATTGCATTTGGATTATATCTTGTGCGTCCACATAATGAAAATAGTCCTGAAAATAACTCCAAAGGCCTCTTCAACAGAAAGAATCAGTCTCCTCAGTGACTCTCTTTATCTCTATTGTTGTACCGCTTCATGAGTGAGTCATTTAACCACTCGATCTGCTCAAAACACCGATTCAGTCATGAATCGAAGCATTCGAGACGCTGTCGTTTCCTTTATTAAAATTAAATCTGGGTTTCCTACAAATAAGGAATGCAGTTGTTAAACTAAAGCAACCACACATTAACATGGTTTTGCTGTGCTAGCCATTTAGCTTCATTTAGCCATTTAGATAACGCTTTAGGCTAATACTAATCGAACGACTTTCGCCGTCACGGAGCGCGAGGCGATCTCGGTGGGGCCCGGATGTCCCACCTCCGTAATGTTAGTCCCGTCGAAATGGCGCATGAAAACAGCACACAAGTAACACGTAGTTTATAAAACTTATCCCGTCCTTACATGGCATTTGTTTCCTGAAAAGCTAAGTAAGATATATCCTGCTGTTTTTGTTTACCTGTTCTGCACCAGCGTTATTTCTGAACAACAACACTCCCGTTTTTGTAATATATGCGCGCGTTTTTAATTACATTTCGTTATTGGAAATACCGAGTCACCGTAGAGAACTAATAACCAGTTAGTCAGTTGCCTATATAGTGCGTGAAAATAGACTATATGTGTGTAGGCCTGCAATATAGTCTACAGCGTAATATAATGTGAGATGTAAAGATCCAAACGCAGCCTGAAGTCTGTATTAGACCGCGTGGTCCTTTACGCAGAGTGCTGGAAAATTCCTTTGAGTGAGCCAAAGAGAATGTTCCTGTGATAAGACAGGCCACTGCTCAGGATGACAGAGCAAATACATGATTCAAGATCGTGTGTCTGCGATCTGCTGAGATCAAACAACCCGAGTTACAAGATTAACCACACGTTTATCACACACCCGTAATGAGACGAGAACCGTTTAGAATGATATCTGAAGGACTGTAATATACTGGAAATTTAGGTTTGCCATCACAGAAATACATTGCATTTTAAAATGCATTCAGATAAATTATTTTAAATGGGAATTGTTTTCATGTAAAGCTCAAAAAGGTTTTCAACTCATCATCCTCAGTTTGTTTAATGAAGATTTACAGATGGAGAACGTATCAGTTGATTTCAAAAGATGACTTGTTAGGCTGTATAAGGAGGTGAACCGTCTTTAGGAGAGATCAAGTTGCTTTTCCAGAAAATGAGAACAGGATGTTCCCTGATAGGCAAAAATAGAGAGCAAAAAAGTGAAGAGATTGTTTGAGAGTTCATTAATTAAGAAACTATCATCTGGTGTTCCAAAAGAGAACAAGGATGTTTAATTTCCCTAGATTGGCAAACCTGTACTCCATCTTAAAAGGGATAGTTCACCCAAAAATATAAATCAGGAGTCATCATTTAGTGGCTCTCAGGTTAATCCAAATATGCATGAGTATCTTTCTTCTGTCGGAAAGAAATGCACAGGAAGGATTGCGGGAGCTGATTGAGATGCACCTTATGAATTATGAACTATCTGTTAGAATCACATATACTGTTTGCACTCATTAGGCTTGTTTTAATATTGTTGGGAATTTTACGTTATTTAACTTAATTAAAATGTAATGGTGTAACTATTTCATTACTTTTTTTAAATGATTACCTTTTATTATTATTATTATTATTATTTTTAATAAATGCCCTTATTATTATCATTTTCAACTTCTATTTTTAAAACATTTTAACCATGCAGGGCTAAACTTAAAACAGCACTCACAAAGGCTGGTTTTTTGCCACAATTATCGCTTGAATTAAGATCAAATAAAATCTGATTTAGCACATCTTTTACTTTGAAATTGTGCTTAGGTTAAATACATTTAAAATCATGACAAGTTGTATTTTTATAGCTTTGATACTACTTTTGTAATCAAATCTTTTGCATAGCTATATGACGGGATACCTAATAGCGCTTTGGAAAATAAGTAAAATCTTAAAAAATAAAGCACATGCAATTGTAATTATTTTGTAATTAAAGTAAAGCCGTTACTAGACATAACTAGACCCAACACTGGTGTTAAATTCAGTATGGCATCTAATTTGATTCAAAATCTATTCTACCAAAACTAAAATGACAAAAAAATATAAGATATTTCAAATTAAAAATGAAGATATTTAGCACTGAATTAATATTTTGCACCCAGTAGAGTATCTTAAAATGCTGGAGCGTGTGGATTTTATATGTTCTAAATAAGAGAGTAAATAAAATAAAAATCTAAATAAATCTTAATGATTAGGGTTTGTGTTAGGAGTTACTTGCATGTATTTATCCATCCTTTATTTATTGTTTAAGTATTAAATACATATTACAGGTGTGCAAAGTTCACCTTAAAATAAAGTGTTTCTAATATTTGTTATTTAAATAAAGATTTTCTTTTTACAGTTAGGCTACCATTGTCATCAAGCATGAGCCTATGAACTATCAAACGCATAGTTTGTATCTTGGTCACTAGAGTCAGTATTGAACACAGAATCAAGCGAGGCTCGTAGTATTTCCATACTGCTGCAGAGACACCGACAGGTGTATTGTTTTTTAAAATTAGCAATGACAACACCTGTTGAATTGTGATTTTTTTTTTTTAAATCTCTTTGAAGCGAAGACCTGGTGGGTGTATTCAATAAGCCTGTTGTTATTTTATATTAGTTAAATAAATAAAAAAGAGCACTGATAATACAAATAAAAGAGGCACTGTAGCTAGTGGAATATAAAGATGGAGATTTGTTTGCATAATCACTTAATTCCTTGCAGTTAGTTTGTGTTTTAAAACAATGACCAGACTGCATTTGTTACGGATTCTTTTGACAGTTTGTCAATATTTCTGGTTATATTACATAGTATCAGTATTTTATATAGCAACATAATGATAATAAATGATAATAATGGGTAGTTCAGAGACCACGTTTCCTTATTGCAGCAAAGTTGTTTGGTTTTTATTGGTAATAGTCTATTCCTGGATGTTCTTTCAACTTTCATTATTTAGAAGGCAGCGCTGACCGCCAGCATCCATCAAAAAGTAAATGACCCATGGCCTTACTGGAAAGTCTCTCACAGTCAGATTTGCATTTTCTATATTTAACAGCAAGTCAGAAACAAAGCCATGCGTTGTTAGTCAAACCACACTTACATTGTTATTTTTAAAAGCTGTGCATAACCTACAATCCGTCCACAATCATGCATGTTAATTATTGTGAGTGAAATCAGGCCTTCTGATACCTCTCCGCCTACGAGGCGGTTTCATGAAATCTACTCTGTAATTAATTAGAAGAAGCTGAGTGATTTCTGAAAAAGCACATTTTGTTTACTAAACACATACTTGCCCTGAGCAGTTACAGCAGTGTTTTGTTGTTGAGTGTTTTCATGCGGTTGGCTCACATGCGAGCTTAACACAATTGATGTCACAAGACTGGTAACTTAACCTAACCTATACCCATCTTTGTGCCAAGTTATTAGCAGTGTGGAATACTGTTTATACAAGGCGCCAGATACACGGAATGACACAGAGAAATAACGCCTCAGTGTTTGTTTTTATGACTACTCACCTTTACGTTTGCCCATGTCGAACATACATCAGACAAAACTATCACAACAGCTTTAGTTTGACAAAACACTCCATCATTTACTGTAGTGGCGCTGGTGGTTTGGTGGCAGCCACATTCGCATTACAACGTTTGAACTTGCATTCTAAAACACTATTAGAAAAAAATGGCATAACTGCACTTGAATTTAATTTATTTTCCCTAAATATGGCTGTTTCTGTGGCAATTGTGTAGGATATACATAAAAAAAAACTCGTTATGGAAAAACTCTCAGAAAAGTGAGAAAAAATTATATTCGGTAGTGACGTTTTTAAATTTACGCACATCTATCTATCTATCTATCTATCTATCTATCTATCTATCTATCTATCTATCTATCTATCTATCTATCTATCCATCTATACACACTCTATCTATCTACCTATCTATCTATTTATCTATCTATATCTATCTATCTATCTATCTATCTATCTATCTATCCATCTATATCTACTATCTATCTATCTACTGTGCATTCTATCTATTTATCCTGTATCTATCTATCTATACCTATCTATCTATCTATCTACCCATCTATCTATTTATCTATATCTATCTATCTATTATCTATCTATCTATCTATCTATCTATCTATCTATCTATCTATCTATCTATCTATCTATCTATCTATCTATCGATCGATCGTATTATATATAATCTTTGTATTTTGGTACATTGTATTTTCAGTCAACCTAATATTTTAGGACATTTCCATTTTCTGTTTCTAGTAAGACTATATTACTGGCAGAGGTGGTATCCATATCAAAACAGGAAGGAGTGCTCATAAGTCACTTAGAGAAAGGACAAAAACGCTAATCTTTGTTTTGGCACTCGCACCGTCCAAACCGCCCTATAGATGAAAAGTCACTAAAATAACTTACACCCAAACTCCAGGGCATTTGATCTGACTGTAAGGCTTCACCGGCGAGAGCCGAGGTTTCAGGTCTTCATTTCTGCTCCACAATTTTCCATCAAGTCGTTCATTGTTGTTTGACTCATTTAATGTAATGCAAGCACAACGTCAGTATAAGTCAGATAGTTAATAATACCATGCTACAATAAAACCTGAAATGACCAGCAAAAGGTTAGTCTTGACATCACCAACGATTTCGATGGCGTGTCATTCGTAGCTCACTCGCCGCTAATCTGGAAGGTTGATGCAAATGCTTGAAAAACGCCCCGGCAATTATTTGCATGCAAACAAATGTGCGAGGAGGGTCATTTCAAAAGCTGACTTCTGATCAGCGTCTATGGTATAGTTCGCTAAAGCGGGCTGGATTTACGTGTCTTTGGTATAATGGTCAAATTCAGCTGGAGTTTGGGAGCAGACAAAGTTGTTTCACTGGGATAGATAGCCGAGTAGATTTCCTGCTCTCAACATCTGACGTATCTGCATCATGGAAACAGGTAAGGTGTCATTTATCTACGCATATAAAAGCTCAGTTTTACTAACTCAGTTTAAGATTGATCTTCTTGCAATGACTGAACACCATTTGATATACTAACTCCTATGTTATCCAGTCTGATTGCTTAATTAAAAGACATTCGTAGCCAGAGCTCTTTAATAATACTATCTCAGACAGCTTCCAGTGTTTCATCTCACGAACATGGGGTCTTTTACATAACGCTTACAATGATTTTTGCATGCAATTTCCTATCACCGACATTTTAAATTGCAAATACACTGTTCTGCTGACCCAGGATTTTTGCTTCCCGAGGAATTGTCTTTTTGTGTTTTCGGGGAATAAACTTCAACGCCAGTGCCGAGCGATAACCTTCGCCGTCCTCCTCGAGCTACGAGGTCACGCAGGCGTATAAACACCGAATAATACTCGTCCTCTCGTGATGTTTCAACTGGGCGGAGTTAGTGTTAAGTAAACTGACCGGGATTGCATTGACCAAAACCAAAGATAATTTCCATGCCAGTTATAGATGCACGCCGCCAAAACTGACAGGAGATACCGTACCTGCTCAAAAGCGGCGAAAGCGATTGCGCGCTTGTTATTAAGCCTGGCGCTGAGTGGCGGGTGTCCTGTGCCGTTTTCCATGTTTACAGCGCGACGTTTATGTTTTTTTTTTCAGAGTGCTCTCGAAGAGAGTGTACCAGGGAGTCAGGGTGGAAGCACCGCGGTGGAAAGATCTGCTGGCAGAAAAGAGGTCACGGCAGACAGGCGTGGCCATCGTTACGCTGCCAAGTCCGCGGCTTCATCTCACCTGGTCAATACCCTCAGCAGAACACACCCCACCCTGCCATTCACAATGCTCCCTTTCACTCCATTCACGCTGCCACTCTGCTTTTCTTTCATATATGCAAACAGACAGTTTAAAACAGTTGGCATATTCTGCGCACCACCCACTTTATTTGCTCATTGGCTTATCTTTTTTATTCTAATGAGTGAAGCTCTGGCCCGTGATGCATGCCCTCGGAGTCTAGTCTTTCTCACACAGGCAAAGCCCGTTAGTGAATACCTGCACACTGGCGGCAGACAATAGCAGCGCGCTGATGCTCATGAGCTCCTGGGGTTTGGGAGTCAATCATCCTTTGCTGCTGTAGCATGCCTATGCAAGTCAAACACTCGCGACACCTGCTCCACTGTATTGTTCCTCCCTGTAGACCACAGACAAGTCGCCTGTTGTCACTCCTGGGACCCAGCACAAATCAGACTTGCAGACATCTGGCTGCACAAGAGAACGCTTTTCTCCATGTCAATGGCACGCCGAGCTCACTTTTGTTTGAATAAGTGAGTAATGGCTACTGTCTCGCCACTGTACAAACTAATAGCATTGCATAGTTTCAAACAATGGATTGGATCTTGTGTTGTAAATGTACACAAAATGTGTGTTAAATTGTAAGATATAATACATAAAGCAGCATTAAAAGTAACGCAAAAAGAAAATGAACCTTTCTAAAGAGTCAAAATAATTAGATATATGATATATTATATATATATATAAGTAGTTAATTTCTAATATGTACTTCTTAATTTATCATTAAATGTATTTATTTATTAATTGTTTTATTTATTACACATAAAAACTTTTGTAGTAGTGTGTGTGTGTGTGTGTGTGTGTATATATATATATATATATATATATATATATATATATATATATATATATATATATATATATATATATATATATATATATATATACTAAATATTTAATATTATATTTTAATTGCAATAATATTATATAATTTTTATACATTTATAAAATGTAATATAAAAAGTTTATATTACTCTAATTTTAAATTAAAAAGAAAATACATCTAAATATTCTTAACACACACACATGCATATGCATTTCATAATTTAATTCCTTTACTTAAATAAATCTATAATATTATCTAGAAACATCAAGCAATGAAAATCTGTATAATTCTCTAATATTACAGTTTCATGACCATGCGACTTTCCATGATGTGTGATGTATTGTTGATACTTTGAGCAGTGAATGGTAATTAATCTTTTTTGTATGTAATGCAATAGGTAAAAAGTAACTATGTTTTGGAAGCATAATGAAATGACATGCATGTAAGGTGTCAATCATTGTGATCCCACGGGGACACGACTGAGACCAAACACATGCTACAATGGCAGAGCAGGAGGAGGGTTGCTGGGAGAATCGGAGCATGTCGAGGCCACACAGAACAAAAATAGCTTTATAATGAGCTTACATCTGTATCCATGGCCTTTTATTTGGGGTGAAGAGCCATCTGCAGACTTCACCAAACGTTGTCCACAGAAGTCATGTCCAAAACAGGACCAAAACAATACAGACACTTGACAGGGGCTCCAGGCAGACAATAGTGAAATACTACTCTTATATAATCTTTGGTCAAAGAAAACTGTTTAAATAAAGTTGCATGAATAAGAGAATAACAAACATTGAGAGCTGATGTTACAAAATTTTATTCAATTTTATTTTCATATGTTGTTTTAAATATTGTGCTATTAGTCAATGTAATTTTTGTATAAATGTGACACAATTGACAATTGGAGTTTTAATATTTATATATGTGTGTGTGTGTGTATATATATATATATATATATATATATATATATATATATATATATATATTTAATATAAGTATATATGTAATATAAGTATATATGTAAATATAAGTAATACATTTTTTTAATGGTTTTAGATTTAGTTCATCCTAATAATCTTGAATAGGCTTTCATGGCATAACATTACATTTTATTTTACATATACTTTTAAGTATTGTGTTTTGAGTAGATATTTTTAGTAGAATTGAAACACCATTATAAGTTTTGTTAATATTTTTAAATTAGTTTTCATTTTTAATTTTCAAGGATTTAGTCATTTTTCTGCTTCTGTAGTTTTTTACAATATGTCAGCATAGTTCTTTATAAATCGTATTATATAAATCATAGAGTACATAAACGTTTATGCAATATGTATATAATGTACAATTACTTTTAACATAAAAAAATATATTTTCAATGAGTTAAATATTATTTCATTTCAATTAGTGAAAA
This sequence comes from Puntigrus tetrazona, assembly GCF_018831695.1. Lineage (NCBI taxonomy): Eukaryota > Metazoa > Chordata > Actinopteri > Cypriniformes > Cyprinidae > Puntigrus > Puntigrus tetrazona. The sequence continues at coordinate 11,249,858 of NC_056713.1, forward strand.
TGTTTTTATGGTTTTAGTATTAGTTAATTACACCAAACCCTGATTGCTAGCTTTCACGGACTGACGTCTGACTAAATGAACTTGCATCCCACCTGATCAGTGGCTAATTAGTACACAAAAAATAAAACAAAAAGAAGCCCAAATCGTATCAGCCGTTTCAAAAAGATTCCAAAAAAGCAAAAACTATGATTAACGAACCAGAACAGGAAAAAACCCCAAAACAAAACTGGGAGCCACGCAATCTACATTTATTTCAAGAAGCATGACACAAGCACAGAGTACACGTGGACATAATGGCCACGCATTACATCAAAAGCAGGGTCCTGTTAGTGGCTGCCAGCGTCGATCTTACACCCCTGTACAGTAGAGTTTATTTCTCTCCTCACCTTGAGTTTATCTTGAGGCTGGATCAGGTGCAGAGTCACAGCCTTGGAAGCTCTCTTCAACAGCCCTGATTTCCATGCCATGCCTTCAAAGAGGCACTGAGGCGTGGGCTGTTCACATAGGAAGTCTTGGGGACGGGCAAATGACATTCAAATGCTAGCCTCAAAATTTGCTTGCCCTCCAGCCAGCGCTGCCTTGATATCAGCTCTTTTTATGCTTGTAATATGCAAGCGAGCGAGCCCGTGTCTGTCTATCGCCTCGCCAAAATATACAACGACAAAATATGAGAGAAATCTACGGGTCCCACTGGCGTCTCGCTAGCAGAACTGAAAGGCGAAAGTGTTTCGTCGTTTGAAACGCTTGCTGGAGGGGCGCTCTTTAAGTTCGGGGGTCGTTTAATAGATGCATGCAAACATGCTTTCAAGTCGTGGTGCCATGAAGACCTGACTGCATTAGTCAAACAGAGTAAATGATTAGAAAACTAATGGGAAACTGATGATATCAACCTTTTTCTAGGGTGTCTCGTCTCCTCCGAGTCCGTTTGTTCAAATGACTGGTGAGTCTCCAACACTTCACGTGTGTATGTTTAAGTCTGAAATGTGCAATGATGTTTCTAGATGGCATCTCGGTCACGATCGCTGTGGTCTCTTCAGGTTCTCACATGCTTCCGGTTACTGCGGCATGAGGAGGCCTTTCATTTCGGACCGCGAAGGAGTTTTGTTCCTCGACTAAACCGTTTTATGCTAACGTCTACCCTCGGCGCTAACGGGAAAGTCTCTGTCGTGCACGGCGGATGCGTGTCTGGATACTCCTCAGCTCGCCGACAGCTACTACCCGGAGACTTTGGAGACTACGCAAGACTCCTTTCCGGCGGAGGAGCACAATATTCTCGCCTCTGCGTTGTCTTCTTTGCTCCCTTCTTACTCCATTGACCCTTCATTATTGCTGGTAAGATGTAGCTACGAGGTGGCTTGCGAAAAAAACAAACAAACACGTCAGCGCTCTGTTGAAGTGTAACCAAAATCTTACACTCTGTATGACTTTGTCTGCATGTTTGTCCCTCCTTAGGGATGGAACATTTAGCATTTGAGCCATTTTTAAGCTTATGAGATGAGAGTATTTAGTTTCTGCTGTAGTGTTGACTTTATTTGCATAAGGGGACAAAGTTCAAATGAATCAATAAATAAGTTTGCAGGCGGTTTGCATTAAGGAAGTACTAAACAGTAATTAATTTTATTAAATATTTTAATATTGTATTCTATTTTCTGTGTTTACATAATTGCATTTTTTATTAATTGATTATTTATTAATTAAAATGTCATAATTAATAACAAATTAATACAAATATTTAAAAACATGTAGTAGTAATTAAATTAGTAGTATATAAATTATAATATTAATCTTAAAGATATATTCTAGAGCACTTATTATATTTTAAATATTTATTTATTTATTACAACTGAAATAAGGTTGCAAATTATACTATGTATAAATAAAAAAGCATTATACTTTTTTAGGAAAAAAAATTATATATATTGGCTAGTTTAACATTTGAGCATATGTTTAATTTTTATGTTTAAATTAATCGATTAATAAATGAAGAGATTTTACAGGCAGTTTGATCTAAATACACATTTAGAAAATGAAAACGTTAAAAATAATAATGTAATTATTTGAAAAAGTTACAAACAGAGATTAGATTTAAATAGAGAAATGTTTATGTTCTACAAAATAATCATTCAATTATTTAAATGAATGTAAACATTATACCTATATAATATTTATATTTATATAGTATTTATAAATATATAATAAGTTTAAAAATATACATTTAAATCTAATATACATAAATAGTACTGAAAAGATATTTTTGTGTATTTAGAATATTTTCTTTTGTTCTCCTCAGAGGACTCCTGGGAGGCCGCATTCGCGACGGGGTGGAGGCGTTGTGTGGAGACGCCCTGGCTCCTATGCCCCCTGTCCGCACTCCAGCGCCTGGTCAACCTCTCGACACCGTCCAGCCCCGACCCAGTTCCGCTCGTCAGCCCGGGCTCGGCATGACGTCCTCGCAGTCGTACTTCCTCCATTCTACTGGATGAAGTCAATTATCACTCCTCATTTCAACCCGCCTCTGGCAGCTTTGCCTCCCCTTCGCTTATGACACTGAGCCTGCGACCAAACTGGCGCCAGGCTACCTCGGAAGACGCCCGAAAAGCGCCTTCGGCCCTGGAGCGACAGCCTGGTATGGGGCAAGGAGGACACTAGTAGCACTTGGTCACAGTATGAGGTCCGAAGGGCATTCTGAGACTGAATTAAAAGGAAAACGAAGGCTGGCCTGGCAGCCTAGCAGATCAACATCTCTTTTAATACGTAAATAAATTTGAGCTTTCTCATAATCTTTTTTGCTTAGCGGAGCTAAGACTTAACATTGAGGAACAAATTATATCTTCAATTTAACGCTTTGACTGTATATCGTTTATCATTACCGCATCTTCTCTTTCCAATCGTTACAGCTTATATTGGGATGATAATCAGTATAAGGAGTCTGTATATCAGATTTTGTTTTTTTATTTCTGTGACACGCAAGTGACAGTGAGTCTATATAAATGTATATTGTCCGCAAAAATTAAGTTATTCTGATATTTATAGCTGATAGCCCTATTTCTCTTCTCCTGAGTTTTACATTTCAAAAGCATGTCGTGAAAATGGTTTAAAGGTAAATGAACTAGAATTCTGTAAAAAAAAAAAAAAAACAACAACAACAAAAAAAAGCATTTGAATGAAACCTCAAACTTTTTATTGAATAAATGTACAAAGATAAAAAAAAAAAAAAAAAAAGTTTTCATTATTATATATTCGTATTTATTGAAATGCAATGTAGAGGATAAGGAAAAAGTACATACAAAATAATTTGAAAAAGATGTGTTTTCTTTCTTTCAGATTTTGTAGATAAAGAGATCTGACTTCTAAAGTAAGACCATGTAAAATAAACCATATAAAATTAATAAATGACCGAATGATTTTTCTGATGCTTTATTATAATAACAAATAAAGAGTTCAGACGCAAACATTTCTAAAATTTGTTTTCTAAAATTAGGATTTTTGCTGTATTTATTTCATTTACAGGACCTATGCATTTCCATTAGAATAAACCTGAGCCTGATAAAAACGCTCCTCCAAGATTTCAGATGGCACTCATGGCTCATGCATCTGAACAAATCTCGCAAATATTCTTTTAGGACTAAAGCAAAGGTGTTATTCCAGGCCTGTACTGAAATGAGAGCACGAATCAGACCGCATCCGCATTATAAAAAAATGTAAATAAATAATAATAGTGCACTAAAAATAAAGCGCACAGGACTCATTCTGTGCTTTAATTTAAAACGGATTTCTATGGATTGCAATGGTTTTACAGTCATAGTCACTAGCAAACGTCTTTTCCTAGTCTGTTTTTACTCAAGCACGTGAAGAGTTTGCGTACATGTGTACGCTCATCTTAAAATAAACTGCTTATAATTGAAATTCCTATATGAGCGGAGCAGCGTATAGTACGATGAATGACCTTCTCCCGTTTAGTCACCAGGGGGCGCCATTCAACCAGTCTACCTCAAGCACCCCCTCGACCCGGCTTCAAGGCTTTCTGAAGAGATTTCACTTAGATTTATCAAGTATATATTCAGAAACGTGGCTGATAAAGAGGGCCGGTAAGAAAAATATCGCTTAAATAAGTCGAGGTCTGTTTTTAGCGGCGGACTGACACGACAAAACGATTTCACAGAGGAGCGAAACGCCGAAGGAGCAACTGGGCACAGTGTGAATAAAACCCAACCGAGGCGTTTGAAGACGCGTTTATTAAGAACTCGCTTAAACGTCCAATTATTCAGCAGTTCTGCGTCGATACTGTCCCGTTTTTCCCCAACCCGTGCTGCACGCCAACGCGGAGCCGTTTTTTCGGCTCCTCTCCTGAGACAAAGAGCACCTGGCGTTCACTCCGGCGTTCGCTCTTAAACGCGTTCCCGCTTAAATCCGATAAATTAACAGCAGCGTTGCGATTTCAAAGGTGTAAAGAAATGTAAACGCGCCTCTTAGCCAGTCCGTTTCAGCAGAAGTCAGTCAGGTGTGCGAGGCTGGGTTTGAGATCAGCACCACCCGCATCAAACAGCACCCTGTTCACGCGTTTTTTTTAAGGCTGAGGCGAAGATGATTCGTCGATTAATTAAAGCGTTGCATTAAAATCAAAAAACACGAGGAGAGAAGAAATGCATAGATACTATTACGAACGCCGTTCGTTGTTTTGAATCTCATTCGAGCGGCTTTTGGTTTCCAGCGATTGCCTGCTCGACCTCTCAATTAATTATTTTTTTTAATTCTAACTATTAATTAATATTCACGCGCCTCGCATCTCTCTCACTGCAACAACTTCACTTCAGCAGACGTCCCAATTGTTCTAACGACAAACATGGCTGCTATCATATGCCATCCATACCAATTCAATAATTCTTAAAATACTGCAAAAAATGGGACCCACGGGACGCTATATTAATTTTTTTGATAAGGCTACCCATTGCTGAAGACCTCCACAGTGTGCCACGGCTCGCAAAAAGCCCTTTTGTGCCTTGTGTCTCACTGCAAAGTAGAAATAGTGCTTCTGAGGGAGACTCCAATCATCAACACCAAAGGGTGATAAAATGTTAGAAATATATATTTGGTTGATGTCAAAATGCGAAATAACACGACATTCCATTAAAAGAGATGCTGTTATATGCACTGTAATAGCGAATTTCACTCAGAAATAAGTCTTTTTGACGAAGCTTTTAATATTCAAATTGAAAGTATCGCGCAATCAAATCATTGTCAAATCATTGAGTTCTTGGGGTTTTAAATAGTAGGGATGAGGGGAGAAAAACTCAAACTAAAATATCCTAGCTATATTACTGTATAATTGTATGTCCTGAGAGTGTTTTGAGGTGACTTTGTCGAGACTTTTTGAGACTTTTTGTGAATAATTCGTTCTTGCCCATATAATAGAGCAAAGAACTGACGCTTGGGGTATTTCACTGTAGTTCTTCCAGAGGTTTCCTCCTTTTCAGGCCAATATGTCTGGTAAGTCGCAATTTCTTTTTTTCTTTTACGTAAAGATGCGTTGTCTTCGGCGACCTGAAAAACATCGAGAAAGAAAAATACACGTTAATTAAAGGCAACAAAACGCACCGGCAAACGTTGCTTGGAAATAGCAGTGCATAGGAAACAGCAAAAGCAGGCACTCTTGCTGATATTTTAAAGCAGCAAACACACGAAAGGACATTTTTAAACAAGCCAGTGCTTTTTTTAATGCATACGTGTATTTTATTAAACGCGCCACGGTGCTTTTTTATCAGTTTAATGGGAATGATCGCATTAACGTAGGTTATTGCAAGCTCGGGTTTTGCTCGTATCTTGAATTTTCAGTCGTGTTTTTTTTTTTTTGCTCAGCTTTCCTCCAAGCACAACTCGACACGGGTTTATCTGAAGATTTATTTGCGTGATTTTTTTTTTTTTTTTGCCGACCGCCGTGCCCAGCCCGAGCCGCCGGTCCCTCTTTCGGGCGAGCGCCAGGTCAAACGCGCTTTCTAACATTTCGACCGGATTTCAAACTTTGCTCCGGCGCGCGTATGAATATGTATCAGAATAGGTTTAGCTGTCAGTGAGCTCATCACAAACACCGCCGAAGGACGTTTTCGCTATCTTCTCAACATCAGCGCGCTTTTTTTTTTGCCCTGTGCGCACTCGAGTGCCTCCATGAACTCAGCCATGGCGTGGCGTTGTTTTGAATCGCTTACGTTCAGCCAGAATTTTTATATATATATTAACGCGGATCGGGAAGACGTCCCACCGTGTATGTCTTCGCGGGGCTGAACGACCAATTAAAAAATTAGGAAAGAAGGACAACTATTTTCCATCTATTTTTTACGCATTTGATTTTTGGGGGAAGTTATTAGGCGCGGCTTCGCTTATGTGGGAAGAGATAGGAGGACTGCCCATTATATCGAGAAATAAGTTCGCGTCTGCAGAGGGGATCGCAAAAACTAACCGGGACCCTAGACGTTTTTCGGGGAGATTTAAAACCAATCGACAGCGCCCCCGTAAACACGCCGGGCTTCTTCGTTGCAAACCTACACGGGCTTACTTTCGGAGCGTCTCTTTTCCGGTTAACTTTCGCTTTTCGCTCGCGCGCGGTTATAAGAGTGTTTTTACTCACGTCTGTCGCTCGCCGAGGCGTCCGCTCCCTTCTCCCCGTCCCGCGAGCGGCGTTTCACGGCGCGTTTCGCTTCGCCTCCCGCAAACCCAACTTTACGCGTCTCGCGCCTTCGCGCGCGAAGCCGTCAATAATTCGCTCGCCGGTTTCGTCGCGTTTTCAGTTCGCAGCCGCATTAAAGAAAGCCGCTCGAACTCCGAATTAAAACCTCCGTCCCGGGGCAAAGATGGCTGGAGAGCATGTTTCTCGAAATTCACTACTGTCTATTGTAATGCGAAAACTAACCCGTTCGCTGCCGGATCGCCGGCGCGCGCAGACCAATGGAGTCTTGGCTGGGAACGCGGGCATGGTTTCGCAATCTAGCGTTATATTATATTTATTAGCGTTTTCCAGTGGCATATAAAAACGAATTCTGTGCACGGTCAGACGTGTAGAGGGGCAATGGCATATAAAGTGTTCTGAATATCGTATCATTTACGAGGCTCGTTCCGTTTATTTTCATTCGTTTTATTTGATTAAAAAACAAATATTTTCGTTTAATGGCAAGTGGTGTGATCATTAAGTAAAAAAAAGCTTCATTATTGACAACCAGATAGTTTATTCAGAACAGTTTTTAAATACATTTTACACAACTGCATCGCTGCCAGCATATCATCAGCTCCCCCCAGTATACATTTTTTTTTTTTTACTGATGTGAACGTATTTGACCCGAATCCCCACAAAACGGTTTTAGATAACGCATGCACGATCATCACAGAGGTTTATTCGAGTCTCGTGCGTTTCACCAGCATAAGTCACATCACTGACCCACAAGCACTGTCTTTAAATGAATACGACTTTTAAAGACTTTTAAAGACTCCGATTCCAATGCGTTTGCATTTTTCTTTTGGCAAAATGAAAATAAAAATCTACATAGAATGCTTTCCTGGAGATTTGCAATAAAATATTGAAAATCAGTTCCACTGCATGAACTCAAATCCCTTTTCTTCTCTCTCTCTCTCTCTCTCTCTCTCCGTCCAGCAGACAAACCTAAGGTATACCAGGGCGTGCGTGTGAAGACCACCGTTAAGGAGTTACTGCAGAAGCACAGAGCCCTGCAGGCACAGAAAACCGCAACGGTAAACAATGGTGTTGAGCCTACGCAATAAAAGTCAGTCGCTGGCGTGCAGGTTTATGGTAGCCAAAGTAAAAACGCGGGTCTGGTCAGTGCAACTTTAAAAAGCACCTAAACGTCTTAAAGCACCACGCCCACACAGGCCTATCCGCGTCTGAGGCTCTCTCATAACGGCACGACCTGCCTAACGGTGCATTTCTTTTGTTTTTCAACTGAACGAACGCAGTGATTAACGGTTTCCTCTGCTTCTCCCTCTCTTTCCCAATGTCAATCCCCTAGAAGTCGCAAGCCGTTGCTGCCCGCGATGCCTGCTCCACGACCACGAACAGTAAGTTTAAAACACCAACAAATTAACTGCGCGGCGATAAGCGATAGCAATCTCGCCCCTTTGTCCCGCGCGGTCGTTTCGCGACGCTGTTTACAAAAGCGTCGGATTTCAGCCGCCTCGCGAGCACCTTTGTGGATACTGAAAACGTGGACTCGCGCGCGCGCACACACACCAAAAAAAAAAAAAAAAAAAAAAAAAGCTAAGAACCTTCTGCGTAAGAGTTTTAATCAGGAAACCCGAGACAAGCACAAAAACAAAGTATACCGACTGCATGCAACTTACTATACTCCCCTTTTCATCCACACCGTCGGGCATCGGCTCTATCTTTACAAGTGTGAGAAGAACAAACAAATAAATAAAAGAACAATGGCACCTACATCTATATAGGTGCTCCTTACAGATCCGTGCATGATCTCCTTTTTATAAACTACTATTCAAATGTGATTTAGCTGTTTGGCTGATGGTCTCGTGACATCATCTCAAGTCTTGCTGGCCTAATTTAAATGTTCTCCTGTGCTCAAGCCAGCATTTTCTCCTGTTTTTCCCCAGCCCACCTAGATGTCTTTGGAATGCAAGCTCCAGAGCCCTATTTCCAGACACGTGCCTTTACCGAAAATGTCAACATCCCGATGGAGAATGCTTACGATCATCAGCAGATGATGCACATGATGCCACCCGAGACTTTCAGCGGCGGCAATTTCGTGTGTGCCACCTCCGCGCAGTGGTCTAACGGATATCTACCTTCTAACGCGGACCTCTATGGCAGCAGCCTGGTATGTGTTTGGTGCTTTTCGTTTTTAATAAACGCCCTTTTGCCCGTTGGATGCCGAAATGTGCTTGCACTGATTCATAAAAACAGCTGTTGATGGGTGTTTTTGCGCGCTTCCCTCAGGTTTCGAGATCGCCCTCGGACTCCTTCAATCTCCCCAGCCCCGTCGACTACAACAGCTACTCTCCCCCTCAGTCCAACTCCTCGTCTTCTTCGTGCTACAGCTCCCCAACGCGGATGGATTTGAGCTCCAGTTTCTCTCCAGAAAGCTACCACTATCAGCATTGCAGCCTGCAGCACTGCTTTTGTCTGTCGCACTGGTCCAGCGCGCAGGAAGGCATGGCAACCTCGGAGTTTGCGCCCTACGGCTCATCAGACTGTTTGTACTCGTATGGCGACGACAGCTATTTCAGGAGGGATACTTCGAGTTCAGAGATGTGTTACTTGTAAAATGCATTTTGAAGCACTTTGCGCGAACATCCAGTGTCATAACTGATCCATTCGTATGATTTTGTTGTTGTTGTATTTTGGTTTTAGATAAAAGAACAAGCAGAGGTAGATGCACGATCGGGCTTAGTTTAGAAGAGTAGTTTAAGCAAAAAAAAAGTTGATTGCAGAGAGTTAAATACTGTATGTGTGAGTGTAATTTACAAATTATTCATTTATCTTTTTTACAATAAACATATTTTTCGTATTTTTACTGGTATCTTTTATTAAAAACGCCACAGATGCGTTAATAACGGGAATGATATTTCAGATTTCCAGTGTGCAGTTTCTGTTTCTTGCTCTCGACGGGGCTTTGGCTACAAATACAGCTATTGTTTTTCATATCAACATTCGACATGAGAAAACATGAAGGGGGGGGACCTAAAAATATGTTATTTATCAAAACAGCTTTTGATAGTCAGCATTGCATTTAAGTCTTAAATGCAACTACAGCTATTAACATTTTGTCTTTGCTCCTACTCACTGAAAAAATGAAATTGGTGCTTTATTTATTGTTATTATGAAGTAAAAGCAAAGCACGCGTTGGACGTTTTCAACTGCTTGAATCCCCAATCTCACAAAATTAGGCAGAACTGCAGAATTATCGATTGATTAAGAATTATTCTGTTTCTGTAAAATGCATTTCCCACCTATATGAAATCATTTTCTGTGATTTAATCTCTAAACCCGTTGCTTTTCAGTGCATGCAAAAATAAATACGGACCGAAAAAAGCACAATACTGCGAGAGCTTCAAAGTTCTCCGCGTACGCAGTGGTTAACTGGAGAGGGGCAATACAGTTATAAGCTACCTCGCGAAATGCGACACGATAACCAGTGCATATACTCAAAGTGGGCTTTAAGCTCGCGTTCGGAAATGAATTTCACAGCAGAAACGAACCGATGCCTGTTTTCCAACAAGCTGAGGCATCAGTTCTTTATTTGTTATGCCTCTTTTGACTCGGGAGCGCGGCAGACTTAATCATTTAACGGTCACGCAGCGGTGTATTTATTAACTACAGCGATGGGGAATGTTTTGCAGTCAAACAGAAGGGCGTGTAGGGTGATCCAGGATCGGCACAGACTCACACGCTTTGTGCCTGCCGCCCCGCGGCCTGGAATTCCCCCTCGGGAGCGCGGAGGACGAGGAAGTCTTCCTCTAATCCGCACACGTTGGGTTCGTGTTCCTCGAACGGCTTCTCCTCCCACTTCTGCACAACGTGGTGTCTGTTATAGCGATAACCGATTCCAGGGCGCGCTTCTCTCGCGGTGGTTTGGAAAAAGCAAACGTGGTTAATCAGAAATGGGAACCAGAGCTCCGGTTCAAACCGCTTATGATTCTGCAATTAAACGGCGATGAGGTCTAGCTTTTCTCATCGATGTGGTCTAAAGGGATGCGAAAGATCAGCGCCCCAGTAGAGGGATCCTGTGTCAGTGATTGCGCAACGCTCGCGTCCAGCCTCAACTCGCGTTTTTGCGCAATCTCGCCACAGCTGGTTTACTGATACAGAAATAAAGACTGAAAGCGACCTAGTAAGTTTGGCGCAGGGACGGGATGGGTTAGGCTGTGCAACTGGCACCATTTGCTCGGTTTGCATGCAAACGTTATGCACAGATGTTGTGGACGGTCCCACGTGCAAAACCAGGATTTTGTAATTATCAGTATCGAAACGACGCAAAGATTTTTTTTTTTCTCGCGGAAGTGTTAATGACATCGCTTTAATGACTCCGCAACCTTGCGTTTAAAAAAGAATAAAGTTAAATGTAAGAGGAACAAATTTCTAGCAACAGCACGACAATGCGAACGAAAAAGCAAAGCTGTAAAAACAGTTCAGATAGATATTCAGGAATTAAATACTGCAATGCTTAGACTTATATTTATAGATTAATCTTTAATAAATATGAGTCATTCAGTTGAGAGCAGATTTGAGTGATTTTTTAATTAAGATCCATGGTGTACAGCAGCAGGTATAATGCACAGAGTTTTTCACAGGGGTTTAATGCTGGGGATCTGTGGAGCATCACGTACACAGCATCAACTGGAGCTGTTAGGCGCAAGGTTTGCTAAGAGTGGCCCTGGTCACCTTTTTCAAGCATGGTTTTACCTCTAAGCAAAGAAACGAAAAGGAAACTTTGCCATACATCGGGCCCTTGTGTCCGCTTGTGTCCGCTCTTTCAGTGTGTCCATCTACTTAAGAAGGTACCTCACCACTGCTGAGGTGAGCACGTGAAACGCGTTTAGTACGATTCAAGACAGATTTTGGCTACATTCATCATGTTTACATTCATCGTGTTGACATTGTCACGTGAGACCACAGAAGAGTTCATAGGCAAATCACTGAGCAACCCCTGAATGAAATAACACAAAATATGTATCATTTTAAAGCAAAAAATTATATTTGAATGATATGAAAATTGCCCTTGACCAAAATGTTTCTTACGTTTAAGTCACCTATTTCTCAAAATGAGAATATTCGAATGCAAATGTATTTTTATTCCCTAAAATATTTACATTTTCATCAAATGATTCCTACCTTTTGACCCTCCTTGCTACGGCCTTGGAGTTATTGATTTATGTTTATGCATGGCGCTAATTTCTTTTACGCATTTAAAATTTCTTCAGGCAGACACGACAGATGCTGGGGGAACGTCATCAGAAAGGAATTTTTCTCCTGCTTTATTTCTGTCACGAGATGTGTCAAATAAGACAGATGCGTTCTTTTTTGTTGAGCAATTTTTCATCCATTTCGATCAGCTATTTCTCGGCTGGTAAACGTCTGAATCAAATCATTTATCCATCAAATGATACCAACCCGACCCTCCTTGCCGCAGTCCTCGAGTTAGGAGTCGTGTATGTCACAAAACATCAACTTCAGTGAAGCAGCAATGCCCTCGGGGCCTAAAGGGTTAAAATACCACCAAGGCACACCAATGGTGCATTAGCGGGATATACAACATGACTTGCTGAGTACAGAAAATAAGTGTTGTTTTAAGTGGCGTATTCATCACCGATCGTCACTGATAACCCTGAATCATTAGTTTAAACAAGAACATCATGGACTGCAAATGATTAATTGTGTTTTGCAGCGGACAGTCCTCATCTTGGAAGTTAATCTGAGCGTGGCCTGAGGTAGAGAAAGGCATTGTGCTCTCTTCTGACGACAGATAACATCACTATCAGACACATAGGTCTCTCGGATTGTGGGAGAGATGCCAAAGATACTTTAGCAAGGCATTAGGAGTTACAATTCAGCAGTTTCGCACCTTTACCGTATTTAAATAACATTGCAGATGTTCTTTACAACAGGCGGACGACTAAATTGCAATAGGACCCATGCAGCCGCCATTAGATTTATGTTTAGCTTTATTAATTTATTAAGGAGGAAGTTAGTTACGTTCATGCAGTCCGTTGGTTAATTAGTAAGAAAACGCGGATGAATAAATCTTTTCGCGATTATGTTTGATTTATTAAAGAAGGTTAATGTATAACAAAGCATTACTGAACCACGTTAGCTTGCCAGGAGTGTGTTTAATCAGAAGACAGATACCAAGAAAGCTACAAACATAAAATAGTGTACAAGTGTGTTTTTTTAAAATTGCAGTAAGTCTGATGGAGTGGTCGGGTGTTGCCTTATTATTAATGCAGTATGGAGGAAGTCAGTTATGTTCATGCGGTCTGCTGGTTAATTAGTAAGAAAATGCGGATGAATAAATCTTTTTAGTGGTTATGATTGATTTATTAAAGAAGTTTAATGAAGAGCGAAGTATTACGAACCACGGTTATGCATAACCCAAGTTCAACAGGAATACAGATTCAAAGACTGTTAATAAATAAACAAACGAGTAAATAAATAAAAAAGGGTAGATTTGCAATTTATTTTTAACAGTGAAGAACTGAGGATTGAGGTTGCTGAGTTTCTCCGTCTGTATTCAATCACTTTAGCTGAAAAGCCAGTACATTTGCTTAAGCCTCCTGCTTTTCATATTTTCTTATTCTCCTCTTAACATATACTCCCAGGAGACTCTGTAATCCAACAATATATTGATAAAGTATGTGTTTCAGGGTGAACACTCCGTGAACTCTGACGTAGAAACCAAGCCTCACGCCGACAGCAACGCTGACAGAAGCTGACATCTGGAGCAAAACAAACGATAAGCGCTGCTCAGGAGGGAAAACATGCAAGTGTTACATTTTCATGGAAAACACTGAATCATGAGGCGAAACGACTTCTTTGCCAGAAGTGTCCTATAGCCAGGCAACTAGTTTATCTTTCATTTTATAACCGTAAAAGCAGCATCGTTTGTGCTGATGATAACTTTACCGTTCATTGAGGGTATCGAAAATCTGTTTTTAACTATCATCAGAGTCAACCGCATGCCACCGATAGACTTATGTCTTTCTTTTACACAGAAAAAATGCATTCAGCATAAATCTCTTCCAACAGACATTGGTCATTCCTGAATGACACTGTCATAAATTACTTTCTCATTATATACGGAATGAGGGTCAAGATCGGAAAGATAAGCAGATTTATGTCAACAGCAAAGAAAAGAAAACAGTAGCTATGACAAAAAAGACAACTTTATAAACTAAACATTTTGACTTGAGACTCTGGGAAACTGGAGAAGAAAGCTATTCTGTGATGCAAAGTAACCGGATGAACATACACTTCAGAGTATTTTACACTACAATGCTTTTTTTTTTTTTGCAATTATCAGTCAATCTATGTGGCCTGTCACCCAGTTTTCTGTAGTACAAGAATTGGTAAAAGCCATCTCCGTTCCTAGAGAAACTGAAGACAAGTCGTGTCATGCCCCTCGCTTTCTCCTAATACATTTCTCAAGAGCTGGTGTTACATTTTTCTCATAGACCCTGTGCCAACATGGCTCGGTCTAGACCTGTTTGTGTTTATTTTCCACCTCATTCCTCTCATAAGTATGTTTGTGTTTTTTTGCCGTAGTATTTGATCCCATTCATTTAAATCAGCAGTCTAATTTATGACATTTTTAAAGGGAGAAAAATGGGCAAGGTCAATGTTGCAAGATATCATGTGATCCAACACCTGTGCTGATGACAGGAGCGCGAAGAGCTTCGAAGAATAATAAAGATAAAGCAGATATTACTACCTGTCCAATGAGATTTATTCCTCAATATATATATATATATATATATATATATACCTGTCAAACTATCTATTCTGCAAACTACTATATATATATATATATATATATATATATATATATATATATATATATATATATATATATATAATATTTAATAAATGCAGAAACTTTAAGAAACCTAAAATGTGGTTAAATGGCTGTGCTTTTCGACTTCAGTCTTGAAAGTTTCTCACGGCTCCTTCATTAAGAGTTTTATTTTTTTTAGCATTCTTTAAAACCAGAAAGTTGGCTTTTCTGAAGTTTTCCCAAGGAAATAGTAAGAGTGTGAGATCTTTGCTCTGTGTAACTGCCATTTCATAGGAGGAGCCTGGAAATGTCTTTGTTTTTTTCTCAGCCTTGATTCCGTATCGCCGGGATCCCTGCTGACATATGAAGATTGCGTCTGTGAATTATTAATGCATTGGCACATAAAGAGAATAACATTTACTGTTAATGTTTGCCAAAGATTTATCAAGTAATCTACAAAGAGATGCAGACCGTTTTATTCCTCATAACAATGAAATCATGATATATTTTTCTCCCCATGGCGGTTGTGTCAGTGCTTACAATAAACAGCACATCCAGCTTAGCGATGGGTCTTTCGGTGCGCACTGCTGCATGGCCTGTAATCCGAGCATTTTAAGCAGGTATTTAACTTTGACACGTCTCCCTGCATTCTCATTCTGCAGAGCGAAAGTGCCAAATATTGTCCCCCTCCAGCGCACACTTTCCCTGCTTCTCCTCAACAGTCACACCTTGTACTGTACCTTCGTCCATGTCTCAACATTTGTGCAGACATGCCTCTGGATCCTGTTAGGCTGATTCAGCGGCACCTTTAAGGTAAGCAGAGGCATCTTGGCAGCACGGCGCGTCCTGAGGAGTCACGCACAAAAATTTTGTGCGCAAAGGTAATGTTCACTCATAAAAAAGAAAACAAAAGGGGAAAAAAAAAATGTGCAGATGTCTCGCTTTCACTCATTCTTAGTTCTCTTTACGGTTTAAAATGCCCATTCACCTCTGAGGGTCATGACCCCAAAACTATTTTATCTTGTACTTTAAACATTTGACCTATGACCGAGCTTGAGTAATTTATGTCTCACGCCAGCATTAGAAGAGTCATTATAACTATAGTAATAGCGACACCGATGTTTTGGGTTCAACTCCCGGGGAGTGCATAAACCGATAAATTGTTAGCTTTGAGTCCGCTGCATGGCGCTTACAATAAAAGCATCTCGTGAATGCAAATGAAAATAAATGGCTTGCACAGATCGTAAACTGAACCCGATTTAAAAGTTAGTATACTCACCTTTGTGACGTTCCGAACTGGTAAGTTTTTCTTCTTTTAGGCAGTATTTTGGCTGGTGTTTTCATACAATGAAGGTGAATGATGATTTGCAGGCTCAAAAAAAGAAGCGGTGTGGAAGTAACATAACTGTGAAATAGCATAATAATCCATACGACCTCTGAGCCATATTTCAAATCTACTGAAGTCAACTCTAGGAGCAAACTAAAACCCTTTAAACCTTCAAAACCTTTCACAGTCTCAGTCATGTGGTTTTAATATGAGCATATAAAAAGAAACAACTCCAGAGTCGGTTATGAGACGCAAGAGAATATGTGATTGAGAGACTGTGAAGCAGCCTTCCATCATTGAATTTTACTGTGTTCATACCTATTTTTGTAATGTTTATTAGCACTCCTTTAATACATTATTCTTCATTGTATTTATTCATTGACCTCCCACCCCACACCTGTGCTTGACAAGCATTATGTTGCGAGAAAAGTCAATTTGATGTAAATGGATTCAAATTTTTAAAACAGGGCCCTCGATTAATGGCGTAAACGTACCTGAGTGCATTTTTTAGCGAAACATGAAACTAAGAAATGAACACTAGAGGCAGTAAAACTCTCGCACGGTTCATTTGCATAATACAAATTTGCATAATACACATATCCAGCAAATCCGGGTTTGGATTTGGTGTAGGGAATGTAATAAATACACAGCAACACCTAACAAAACGTGCACAGAGGTACATATTTTTATATGCAAGACTTTGTATTTTATTACAGTTTTCAGTTATTTTTCTTGGTTTTTTTATTTGTTTCTGTGGCGTTTGATACATTTGTGATACATTTCGCTCGCTGGTTTTGCCCGTATATTTAAATTCTTTGTTTTCTTCTGTTCATTGTCTATCTTTATGTGATAACATTTGTGTTTTGTCAGTTTAGTCACCCATGCATTACCGACGGATCTCATTCATCGAAATGAACAAACCTTCATTCGAGTGACTTTCAATGTCATCATTTTAACAGCCAGACTCCCATAAAAATGATCTATGTAATCTTAATCAGTCTTTGGACAGATGTAATGTCCCAACTGTTTATGAATAATATACGATTAGCTTTGTTTTCTTCAAAGGTTTGCTGTGATCCTGATTTATTGTCTTTGCCTGTTGCAGGGTTTTGCGCTGAAACATAGTTATTGTTGGCAACACAACATTTTTTTGGCAGCCAGTCCGTGGAACCATATGAAAGCTATTATAAAGCATCAAGTCACATTTCACAATCATTCACACCATGACAAAACAAATCGTACAAACTAGAACATTTGCAAATGCACGTTCTCTTTATTGTTGTACCCGTTTGAATAGGAGATGTGATGTACAGATGCTCTAAAGAAGCAGATTTGATGGTAGAGTGTGCAGAGCAGAGCATTATTTAAACATCTCATTAGGAAAGGTGTTAACTTGAGAGACAACTAAGCCTGCAGGTTAAAATGATAAAATGATAACATGATAACATCTCTAGGGATTTCTCCAACTTTCAGAAAACTTCTGGCTTTCTAATTCTAACTGACATGAACCGTAAAGAACAGCACTCTGTAAATGTTAGCATTTTAGCCACCGTAAACAGGTTTTTTTCTTGAAGCTACACAATCGAGCTAAAATGAACGTTAATCTACTCTCTCAATAATTCAGTTAACAAAACGTCTTTGAATAATTGAGCTGAATAATGATACGATTGTCCTCAAGAGCTGCTTCACTTTGCAACATTGACACAGTTCTAGAACTCAATTGTATCAACACTAAACTGGCTCAAATTGATTCAGCTTTTTTTTGTTTGTTGCTCAATTTAACTTGTTTCATGATTGCTGAACTTGACAATTTATGAACTGTACCGAATCAAAACTGACCGGAGATAAATATGACACTGTTGTTGTTTTTTTAGAGCTTTAAAACATAATTTTTGATTGTATCTGACAATGATGTTTGAATCTTTGATTCTCTTGGTTCTGTTTCCTGATTAATACTGTGAAGCTGTTTTAATACAACCTCCATTGTGTAAAGCTCTATAAATAAAGATGACTTGAATTGACTGAACTTAAAAATAAAGGTTCCAAAGAGCTGCAGAAAATCCACTGCAGAAGAACCCTTTTTAGTTCTCCGAAGATGCTTTCATTTTAGAACTTTTTTCTAGTATAAAGAACCTCCTCTAGACTGGAAAGGCTCCAAGTTCTTAATAGAACCATTAATGCCAATGAAGAACCTTTCATTTTTAGGAATGTATCCCTCCACAATCTTAAATAGAAAGTTCCTTTATTGGTATCAATGAAGAACCTTGAACATCAATGGAAACTTTGTTTTTATAGTTGATAAAGGTTCAATAGATTTTTAAAATGGGTATTTTAGGAATTGTTCACTGAAATCTTTATTTAAAAAAACTTTTAACCAAAAATGGTTGTTCTATTGGAACCTTTACTTTTAAAAATGCACAGTCGTTTTTCACTCAATGCTGTACTAAATGCTTCTGTATCTATTAAAGAAGCTGCAAAAAGAGTTAAGACGGATATTTTAAATATCTTCTGAAAACAACGAGGAGTTGCAAATATAGGGTTCTTTTTGGCCTCATCTTCTTCCAGCAGTTTCTCAAGGGCCAGAGTGCCCTCAGGGGCCTGGGGAGTCTCCACCTGCTGAGGCTCAGGTTCTGGAGAGATTACTGGCAAGGTCAGAGGCACTGGGAAGAGCTGGGGGGCCGTCAGGGCCGCTGGCATTGAGGGGCTTGCACGACGGAGCCGGAGATGGTGGATAAAGGCTGAGCCCAAGGAATGTACGTCAAGGACGAGTCTGGGACCTCCACCTGAGGCAGGGATGAGCTAGAAGTGCTCATGGTCTAATAGGGAACAAGATAAGAGACAAGTTAACATCTCCAGACACTGAACATAATAGCAGTGGCTTAGTGTCAGTCTGTGGCTCACCGCAAGGTTAGTGAAGAGAGGTGTGTGTGTAAAGGTCAGCACAGGGGAAGGGCCCACCACCGTGTAACTGGGACAGATCGGCTGGACATACATGTCTGTGTGAGGACATGGGATGACAGGGTCGTGCTGTTGGTCTGGAGGAGTCCAGTGACTCAGAGGCTGTAGGGCAGTTGTGCTGGTGGTCTGGGCAATCCATCCTGTGCAGAGCCCACCTACATCCACTAATGAATCATTTAAGCAGCTCTGGTTGCCTTCTACAAAGCTGGAAGACCCTTTTAGAGGGGAAAATAAGCATGAAAAATGTTTGCATTAATCAGCGACCAAAAAAAGTCCATATGATGCTTACCTGCATGTGCGTATGATGGCAGAGAGCTGGGAACCATCACCTAGAAAAAAAGTAGCCCATATAATTGAGTTTTTTGTTAAGTTGTTTAACTGCAAACTGAAATTGTATATTATTAAGTCTTATTTTCGTTTTGTTAGTTTCAAGCCAATGGCTTAGCTTTAAAAAATAAATAAATACATATAATTAAATATATAAGAGTGCTTTACAAAGATTAGTCACATCCAGAATAAGAGATTTTGTTTACATAATATGAGCGTGTGATGTATGCATTTAAGAAAAAATGTTCTGTTCATAATATTGTTTATATATAAAATAAAATATAAATGTTTGATGTAAAGCATGATTTTTTACACTTGGTGCTTATAAAATGCATTGATTTTATGGCCCTCTTACCCCTCATATGTCTTATTAAACATTAACATTTTTATTATTTACAAGTCAAATACTGTAAGTACTCCACCCTAAGGGTTCAATAA
Organism: Puntigrus tetrazona; assembly: GCF_018831695.1. Lineage (NCBI taxonomy): Eukaryota > Metazoa > Chordata > Actinopteri > Cypriniformes > Cyprinidae > Puntigrus > Puntigrus tetrazona. Next base: position 11,269,412 of record NC_056713.1, read on the forward strand.
CTGGATCTAATGTTTGTTTTACAATCAGGATTGGGATCTCAGTGAGTATTGTCCAGTAAACATAGCAACAACAAACCTTAACCTTGTTTCAACAAAATCTTTCTTTTATGATGGGCACGTTTGATTAGAAGAAATACACTGAATCCAAAAAAAATGACAAAATGAGCACTTATTGCTAGGCCCGTTTCTGCGTTGTAATGGACCGTTTCATTCACTGGATGCTTTAAATGAATCTACATTTAGGTCAACGACTAAATTCAGCATAAATCTGCATTTCATGGCCGCATACGTATGCATTTATTCGATAAGTAGTCACCTAGCAAACAGGATAATGTGCAGTCAGTTATCTTCACGACAGTTTATTTAACAATAACAATGACCTGCTGGCTATACATTACGCTCTACACAACAGATCAAAAACAATTAAGGTGTAGCACAATGTGATTCCTCCGTAAAATGATTTACATGTCAGGGCAAGTTCTTCCACTTAAATTCCACTTAAACAGATGATAGGGACTTAAGACCTACACCTGGTAATTTGGATCAAGGCGTTTCTCGCTCTGGCCCCCAACCCAGCAAATAGCCGATCTGTTCAAAACCAGAATCTTCAAACTGAGAGAGGTGTTGATTGAAATGGCAGAGAGCACGTGGAGGGGCTGGCTTACAGATAACCAAGCTAGCCCTAAAGTAACAGACGTAGATAAGAGCGGGTTTAGTTCTGGTGTGTGCTTTCACTTATTGTCATAATGCCACTTGGGAAGCAATTACTAACTCAAGTGTCATCAGCTTCCAAGGAATAGCTTAAAGAGCATCTGTAAACAGGATCAGAACGGCGTTAGAAGAGCTGTGAAGTGGCCTCGTAAGATCTCATGCTTTTTAAGAAGATTGCATTTAACAGAATTCGACTCATTTAATGTGAGAAAGAGGTTGCTGAGTGTGTGTGTTTTTGTTTTTATGTGTTGTCAAGTATAATTAGAAGGTTGGCAGGCAAGCCTCTTGGCAGATCCACAAACGGATTTGCATAGGCCCTATGCCCAACCCCTCCGGCTATGTGGGGGAATAGTTTAACTGTCACGGAAAAACACCTGGATTATATAAGACCAAAATCCCCTTGGAGTTCGGAGAGACTGCCTTTCTGCACTCTGTAAAGGCTAATAGCATTCAAGCTGACATTGATTGTGCAATTTTGCAATCCTGCAATCAATTCGAGAGTTTCCTGGGAGACTAATATTAAGCCAGTTTTCCGTATCCTGAACTGACCTCATATTATAAAAAAAAACAAAAAATCGAGAAACAACCAAGCTCGTCTTTTTTTTCCACGACGAATTGTTAAACGATCCTTTCTATAAACATGTTTTACATTACAAGACGAAAACCTTGCCTATTTTCTGTATAAATATGCTTATGACTAACAGAGATCATAAATTGCTGGTTTATGATTCCAGCTAAACGGATAGCTCACAAAAAAAAATGGTGTCATTACTCGTCCTCATGATTTATGACCTTTGTTGATCTTCAGAACACAAATTTCTGACCCTACACAGAAAGCAACAGGACTGACAAGTTCAAGGCAAATGGTCCACGTGTTTTTGTTAGATTTCACCAAAAACATCTTAATTAGTTTTTTCTAAAATGAACGAAAGTCTTGCGGATTTAGGACGGCGTGAGGATATTCAGCCAATTATTAGTGTTAGTGAGACTTGCGTTTGTCATATTAACATTTAATGGGATCATTTACCCAAAAATGACTTTTAATTCATCATTTACTAAACCTCATGTCACTCCAAACCCGTCTTTGTCTTCTGTTGAAGGTAAAGAAGATGTATATGTTTTTGTCCGCACCAAAACTTGTTCGGCCGTTCAGCATTCTTCCACACAAGAAAGAATCTCCAACATTTTTTGGGGAGCAAACGGCTCTTTAAATGACAGCAACCAAACAATCAGCCGTCTTTAAAGCCAGAGGTCCTTTTTTTCATAAGTAATCTTTTTCAGTCCCGCATTTGGATATCACCATTGTGCATTGGCTGGATTAGAGGAATAACAAAAACAACAAGCTGGGACTTGAATGAATAGCAAATGAGATAATGTTAAAGGACAGTTTTCACAATCAAAAGCGTGTCTTATGGAGTGTGTATGCGCGCACGTGTGCCCCTAGTTCCTACTGCGGCGGGGTGTCGTTCTCGCAGCATTTCCTCTTTTCTCCGCAACAGCTCCTTCACAGGGTCCTTGACTCTCACTCCTGGTACGGCTTGGATGCGGATGCCTCTGACAGTGCTGTACAAGAAACACAGCAGATCATGCCTCATGACAAGCGCACAAAAAAATAAAAACCCTTTGAGACGTACGGATTTCTTGCTTGTGCCAAGTTAAACAAGGTGTGGCTGAAAGTGTTGAAAGTTTCAGTCACTCAGTAGATACCTCTTTTATTGGGACCTTTCGTCTTTTTTGTATTGTGTAATCTGAAGTACAAAGCTACTGTAAGAGAACAATCACTCAAACTCTTGCTTTCTTGAACAATTTCAGCCATTGGTGAATAGTGCGGACATGGTAAGCTTGAAATCAGCTTATTTGCAGATATAATTATATAAATCCCACTTCCTAATCTATTCAAATAAAGCAGCTGGTCAGATATAACTACGTTAAATGGCTGTTTTTCATTAAATATCCACTTGCATGTGCCATATGATCCGTTTCAGTTTTTTTTTGAAAACCACACTGACACTACACTGAAACTCTATTCATAAAGCTGCAAAAAAGAAAAGAAAAAGAAAGCCATTTAAAAGTTTGGGGTCAGGATAAGGATTTTAAAACATTTTGGTCCCACGCTCAATATGGCCAGAGTTACTTAATAAATAAATAAATAAAAATACAGTGAAGATGGTGATACTGTGAAATGTTACAGTTTGAATTTTGTTTTTAATATAATTTGAAATGTAAATAAAAGAAATATTGCTTTATTCAAAAAAATAATACTGACCCCAAACCTTTGAAAGAAAGTAGGTGTATTAAATATTAAATAAAAATAGACACCTGTCACATCTCTGGACTCTTTGTTTATGTTTTTGTCCCGTGCCATGTGCTCCTGTGCCCTGCCTTCCTCCGTGTTAATTATGTTATTGTCATCAGCTGTGTCTCGTCAATTACCCCGTGTATTTAAGTCCTGTCTTTTCAGTTCTGTTGGTCCGAGCGTCAGAGGTCCTTACCTGATGTCTTTACGTGTGTTTATCCTGCCTGCCTGTTCTACCTGCCTGCCGTTTTGTATCTTTATTTTGCCTTTTGAGATTAAATCCATTTAAGTTTATTCTAAGCCTCGTGTCATCCGTCCCGCGAAAGCGCAACTGTGACAGAACGCTCGGACCCACAAAAAGTAAATAGCGGCGTATTTTCCCCCTTATTATTATTTTTTTTTTTTTTTGCCATGTTTGCCCAGTTTAAAGACCCAAACTTCCTCATCCGCCTGCTGGAGCAGGGGATTGCTCTCGAGGACTACACCGAACTGTTCCTCGAACTGGCCAACGACTCCCGCTACCCGGACTGCTCTCTGCTCGAACTCTATTTCCGTGGACTTAACACCTCCAGCCAAGCGCAGCTGTCCGGGAGCGGTCCTCGAGAGAGCCTCGCCGCATACGTCGAGTGGGTGCTGGTGTCGTGCAAATCAACAATGATGGTTGCGCCTGAGGACAACGACACCAACCCCACTCCAGATCCAGAGCCTAGCCCAGCCCTTCACCGCATGGTCGAGCCCCAGCCTGAGCCCACCGCTGACACGGGGGCGGAGTCGAGCGTGACCACGGACCCATCGTCACAGAGAGCGACAGAGCCGTGGAGCGTAACAGGACCCGAGCCGTATACGTCAGACCAGGTGCGCGAACCAGCAACAGAGCTCCCCGCGGTGGAGACAGCCGTCTGTCAGGAGAGCGCGGAGTGGAGCTCCGCCCACTACACATCGGCTGAGGATGAGCTGATCATCCACCTGGGGCTGCTGGATCTGCAAAGGGAGCTGGATGATGTAGACTTGGACTTGGACTTAGACTGGGCACCTCCCCTGTATCCTGAGTTCCTGTTCCCGTTCAGCTACCCCGTAAGCCTGGTTCCGCCCAGCCTTCCCGTAAGCCCGCTGGTTCCGCCCAGCCTTCCCGTAAGCCCGCTGGTTCCGCCCAGCCTTCCCGTAAGCCCGCTGGTTCCGCCCAGCCTTCCCGTTAGCTCGCTGGTTCCGCCCAGCCGTCCCGTTAGCTCGCTGGTTCCGCCCAGCCGTCCCGTTAGCTCGCTGGTTCCGCCCAGCCGTCCTGTTCCAGTGCCCGCGCCACGTGCGCTCTGTCCCGTTCCAGTGCCCGCGCCACGTGCGCTCTGTCCCGTTCCAGTGCCCGCGCCACGTGCGCTCTGTCCCGTTCCAGTGCCCGCGCCACCGTGCGCTCTGTCCCGTTCAGTGCCCGCGCCACGTGCGCTCTGTCCCGTTCCAGTGCCCGCGCCACGTGCGCTCTGTCCTGCTTCAGTGCCGCGCGCCACGTGCGCTCTGTCCCGTTCCAGTGCCCGCGCCACGTGCGGCGCCTGTCCCGTTCAGTGCCCGCGCCCGCGTGCGCTCTGTCCTGTTCAGTGCCCGGCGCCACGTGCGCTCTGTCCCGTTCAGTGCCCGGCGCCACGCGGCGCTCTGTCCCGTTCCAGTGCCCGCCGCGACGCGCGCTCTGTCCCGTTCCAGTGCCCGCGCCCACGTGCGCTCTGTCCTGTTCCAGTGCCCGCGCCCGTGCGCTCTGTCCCGCTCCAGTGCCCGCGCCCGCGTGCGCTCCGTCCCGTTCAGTGCCCGCGCCCGTGCGCTCCGTCCCAGTGCCGCCTCAAGTTTCCCACCCTCCCACCCATGCCACACCACGTCGATGGATCCCAGCAGCCCCTGCGCTCATCCTCAGCAAACCATCTGGAGCTCGCCACGGGTCTGCCGGTCTCCATCGCCGTCGAGGGTGAAGGATCCCTCGCCTCGCCGTCCTGCCTCCGAGACCCAGACTCCTCCTCGGCTCGTAGACCCGTCGGCTCCCCCTGGGCTCCTAGCTCCCTCCTCTACACCGTGGTCCGTCAGTCCACCAGCTCCACCAGGCTCCATCGTCCCTCCGGCTCCGCCTTGGTCTGTCGTCGACCATCCGTCGCCTCGGGATTCCTCTCCTCGGCCGCCTCGTCACTCCAATCCCACCGGCTCTGTCAGGCTCCTCCTTCCCTCCGGCTTCACCTCAGTCCTCAGTCGCTCTGGCTCCGCCGCGTCCTTCCCGTCCCCCGTCTCCGCATCAGTCGCCAAAGCCTGCGGCGTCGCCTTGGACCTCCAGCGCCTCGACGTCACCCTGGCTCTTCGGCTCTCCGTCTCCACCTCAGTCTCCTCCTCCACCTGCTCCGCCGCCGTCGGCCCATGGAGTCGATGGCTGCTCCTCCTCCATGGCTCCTCCCTCCGTCGGCTCCACCTTGGACCACCATAACTGGGCTCTGGATCTCCTCCTGCTCCGGACTCCTATCTCCTTCCTGGCTCCTCCCTCCGTCGGCTCCACCTTGGACCACCATAGCTGGGCTCTGGATCTCCTCCTGCTCCGGACTCCCCCTGGCTCCTCCCTCCGTCTACACCTCCTTGGACCCTTCTGCCTTCTGCCTGCCCACTCCTGGGGATCCGTCCTCCACCACAACCTCCTCCCAAGACCCGGTATCCCCAAATCTTAGTCATTTTGGTTTTTGTTTGTTTTTGTTTGTTACCCTTTAGGTGCGAGGACGCACCTTCCGGGAGGGGGTAATGTCACATCTCTGGACTCTTTGTTTATGTTTTTGTCCCGTGCCATGTGCTCCTGTGCCCTGCCTTCCCTCTGTGTTAATTATGTTATTGTCATCAGCTGTGTCTCGTCAATTACCCTTTGTATTTAAGTCCTGTCTTTTCAGTTCTGTTGGTCCGAGCGTCGAGGTCCTTACCTGATGTCTTTACGTGTGTTTATCCTGCCTGCCTGTTCTACCTGCCTGCCGTTTTGTATCTTTATTTTGCCTTTTGAGATTAAATCCATTTAAGTTTATTCTAAGCCTCGTGTCATCCGTCCCGCAAAGCGCAACTGTGACAACACCAGTGTGCATATAAAATATTATCAGTTGTGATGGCAATAGGGCATGTGTAAAAGTATATATTCTTTTCATCACAAATCAAAATATGTAATATATATATATTACACATAAATAAATAAATAAATAAAAAAAAAAAAAAATATATATATATATATAATATAATAATATAATAGCTAACATGAAGTAATGAGCAATATTTTTTTCATAATTTTTCTTCATTTTGCACAATGTTAATTTCTTTATATACCAGTACATTTCAGGTTAAAATGACTAAGTAGTACAGAATCATTGCTAGGTCATGATTTCTAATAAAATTAAATGAAATGAACTTTATTCAAAAATTTGACCATTTTTTTCAGGATGTGCACATTCCACTTCAATAAAATTTTACGCAGTCTCAGTATAAGCCCAGCGTGCACTCACGCACTTAAGAGGCAATAAAGTGATTATTCACACCCCAAAGATATATTTGCTATGTACAGGAACAGGCATGGTCTTTGGGTGCATGATAAGAGTAGCTGTGTGCATCTGCGCAGACACAGCTGGCCAACAGTGAATTCTGAAGAAAGCGCCCACAGTGCACGCTGTGTACTTAAGGAGGTGTGATTGTTTGGTGATGCACGATTGCCTAACTGTTCTCATATATCAGAACAGTAAAAAAAAAAAAGAGAAGAAAGTTTAGGGCTCAACAAAACCCCAGCAGTATTTCTGCACTCCTAGTAAATTTTTTCAGTTTATAATCGTGCCACGATTTGTTACTCATTATTCAATTATTCTGTGAGTCACACGCTTGAACGCATTCCTTTAATGTGAAAATCTGATATCGCTTTAGGTGTTTGCTAAGCATTGTTTGCGTAAAAGTTTCTCATACTCTCCACACCCCGTTCTCTCACAACTGTTACTTCTTAAGGCTAAAGCCTCAATGTTTAATCGCCAAATAATGAATCAGTAATGTACCTGTTCTGTGCCATTCATCACAGATTCATGACACACATTGGTCTCTGTTAGAACAGGCCGCCAGCTAACCACCTGTAACTCTCCATAGCTTTGACAAAACAGCCATGGGCTTTTTTTTCTTGAATAAATGTCTGCTATATTGCCTGCAAACAATAAAAATTCCTTTCAGTAATGCTCTCATAGAATGGACTTGGTTTGGGATTTGCAATTTTTGTATTCATTGTCCAACATGCGCCGATGAACAGTCGGTGCAAACATATAACTGTGAGGGCAAAGTGGTGTCTACGGTTGTGCAATACAAGCGCAGCATGATTTTAAAAAGCCGAAAAGAGGAAGCTACGCAGCTGTGAAGACTTTCTTTCAGGAGGAGGGCAATTGAAGGGTTTTGCATATCAAGATTAGGCCACTCAACAGGACGCCTGGCTTATAAATGGTATGCATGTTTTCTGGAAGAGGTCTCTCAATGGTAATAACCATCAGTCTAGCAGGACTTACTGGCAATAAACCTCTCAATAAATCTTAAGTTATGTGGAATGTGGAAGAAACTGCCACAGCATAATTCTTACCTAAGCTGCATTTTTTTTACTGCTCTTTAGCATTTATGGTACTAAGATTTCAGGAACCTTAAGGATATCTATCTATCTATCTATCTATCTATCTATCTATCTATCTATCTATCTATCTATCTATCTATCTATCTATCTATCTATCTATCTATCTATCTATGTACAAACACAGATTGTTTTATCTATCTGAAACAAAAATTAATCTAATTAGTTATGCATTTATTTATTTAATTTTGTTCTAGTTAAGTTAATTTTAAGTCATTTTGTGAACAATTAAAACCCTCATTCAAAACCCATTTTTTCCGTTATAATCAGTAATCATTTTATTCAGTTTCTGTTTCAGTTAAGTGTATTTCAATTTTTTTGACGGTTTTAGTTTCAGTTTTCAGTTAACAATAATAACCCTCATCCAAAACCTCATTTTTCAGTTATAATTAGATACAGTTTGTTTCATTTATATATATTTCTACATATTTATTATATGTGTTTTATGGCTTTAATGAACAATAAGAACCCTCATTTAAAACTTTTTTTTTAACTTCACCATCTGTTTCAGCATGTGACCGATTCACATTCAAGCAACACATTTTTCTTTGTGAGTCCATTTGAAAAATACAATAATGAAAACAGCAGCATTATCTTTACATCAGTCAGAGAGCTTTATAATAATTGATATCATTTCATCACTAGCTCTATGTCTACCCAGCAAGCATTGGAACTTTTTTCATGAGGGGCGAAAGACAAAAAAAAAGAATTGGTAAAAGATTGGTACGTTGTTATATCTAATTTATTACAGAATACTAAAGTAATATTTAGTTTCTGTCAAATAGCCAAAGACCGGGCCTGTGTGTTAATGTATCTGTCACCCGTCTGCTTAGCAACCGCTATCTTCCTTACCGCACTGTAAGGGAAAAAAATAGAGGCACCAGTACAACAACCAACTGCTAACTACTAAAGGAGATCATTAATATTGTCAAATCATAAAACATGCAAATCTTTGCTGCTGATGAAAAGGCAAACACTAAGCTATTAATTAATCACGCCACTTATCAGAGCAGATAACGTGGCACAGGAACAAAAATCGTTTTTTTCCCCCCCATATGTATAACGTAATAGGAGGTGAATAGGTTTTGCATATTTTTTGCTCCATCCGAAATTGAAGATAAAAATATATATGTATTTTGTTGATGCATTATGCTTTTGCTGTGCATTTTGTAAGTAAATAAGCATCTTGCGTTTGCTGCAACAACACAATTCAGGTGAAATGTGCAAATCTAAATATTGTATTGATATCCAGAAATTGTACTTACATTTTCCCATGTGCACAGTCTTATACGCTAAACTCTTATAGTATCTCGTCAAAACGCTTTTCTATTTGCTTCCTGAGATCATCTCATAATTGTACAGTGGTTGCTTGAGTGGGCTGCCTTATAAAAGCAACAGCATTGCAGATTCAAGTGATGTCACCACAAAGGGAAGCTGCGATCCACATTAATTCAGCACCACCAGTGTATAAGTTTCACTGTAACACGACTAATAAAGATACTGAAGTAGGTATCAATGGCTGCTCGCATAAATGAAAAACAAACAGGAAGAAAATTGGAGAATTATGTTACATTTGTTTTAGTGGCACATCTGTACAATCCGTTTTTTTCTGTTGAGCAGGAACAAAATGATTGGTAAGCAATCATTTGTAGCTAAAAAAACAATCAAGTTTAAGTTAAAATTTAATTTAATTTAATTTAATTTAATTGCTAAAACACACCAATAAAATGTTTAATATCTTATTAATATTTTTATTTCATTTTATAAAAAATTTAAATTTAATTTTACAAACAAAAAAGTTATGTTTTGTGTATTGGAGACTATATATATATATATATATATATATATATATATATATATATATATATATATATATATATATATATATATATATATATATTAATTTTAGCCCTTTTTATACATCCCCATGTAGGCACCCATTATTTTAAAGTTTGCATAACATGTTGTTGCGTGATTAAATATGCCTTATGTGACAATCTCAGATATGATTTGTATTTACTTTATTGCAATAAATAAATATAGTTTCTTCCAGGGTGCAGTTAAAATCTGCGCTCCAAATTAGGCTGCTGAGAAGCGATGTAGCTCATGTGAAACTGTCACACCAGTCAATTTATTAGTGTTTAAAGGAAGCACCTGCACGCACTTTGAGCTTCACTGACCACTCAAGCTATGAAGCTCATCGTGTTCCTTTTCTCAGCTCGGTTCTTTCTATTATTACACGAACAATCACACATCTCAGCAACAAAAACAAGGAACAGCTTTTATACCAACAACAAAATGCATCTGCTTGTAAAACCATAATATAATCACTTCAACGCCACACAGTTCAGAAATACAGCTGACTCATAAGGGAGTTCTCGAGGTGGCTTCAAAGTTCTCGGCTCATCAATATTTCGAACGGTCTCTGCATAAGGCGTATTAATGAGGGAAAAAGCTATAAATACTTACTTCAGCTTCGTGTGCGAAGATGGTTCTTCCTTCCAAATGAATGAGAAACTACACAGTGCCAACGGTTAATGCATGAAAGCGTTCGCTAATGCAAACTACAGTGTGGGCTCAATGCAAAGAAGCAATTTTCAATAGGCCCGAGTGAACAAGGCTTATTAAAAAAAAGCTTTGTTTCTTTCTGCAAATGTTTGAACCGTTTTCTCAAGCACTGTGGGGGGAAAAAATGTTTTACCAGCACAAACTTGAGCCGTTGAAGTCTATCAGATGAGGAAACAAGGTCTTGACCTTTAGAAGTGTTGTCTAACCCCTCTTTAATGTTAAAATCACTATTCCAGGCTTAGTTTATTTTGAAAGTTGCGGCTAAAAGGAAAGGGGAAGCGATTTAACAAGTACAGCTTTGCTCCAGGCAACACGAACATCCTAATTTACAAGTTCAGTTACTTTGGGTTTAGGGTTTAGTTGTTGAGTGTAACGGTGAAGGATGAAAGGCAGACTTATCCTCTGTAATCTTTCACCTGGAGCATAGCTGGAGAGCAGTAGCAGGAAAAGGGCAGAGGGGAGGCAGGTCACTGTCATACAGAGACACCGAGCTGCTCTGTGTGCTTTATTAGGAGGGAAAATACCAGAAAACAGCCTCTGGGGTAGAGAGTTAGGGCCCGCCGTCTCAAGATGAAGTGGAAAACCATATTCATCTTTTATAGTGATGGTGAAAAATGTTGAAGATGTTGAAAATGTATGTGTAAAAAAATATATATATATAACAATACAGAAAATAGATAAAGAAAATATTGGCAGTAAATACAGCAAATAAAATGCACAAAACAATAGCAATAGCCAAAAATACATTGTATATTTGGTTAATGTCTTACTTAAAACTTAATTTTGTTTAGTCATATGCATCGCTAATAACTTTTATACAGTTTTAAAGCAATATTTGCACCTCAGATTATCAGCCAAATATTGTCCTATCAAAACAAACAATGCATCAAGCTTATTTATTAATCTTTCAGATAATGTATAAATCTCTTTAGAGATTTTGTAGTCCATAATACACACACACACACACACACACACACACACACACACACACACACACACACATGCTGTCAAATAATTGATCGTAACTGATCACATTCAAAATAAACGTTTTTCTTTACATTCATGTTTGATCTGTGTTTATTTATTATGTATATGTCAAAACACACACATGTTGTATGCAGTTGCATTCATAATTAATTTTCTTATGTGCGATATTATATATAAATACATTTGATATATAAACATTTTTTTCCTAAATATATAAATGCTTTGTATTTATATGCAAAAATATATCCTCTAAACTTTTATTTTGAATGTGATTAGTCCTGATTAATCGTGTGACAATAATTATTACGTTCTATAATCTGTAATTATCACGTTATTACAGTATTGTTGAAAGTGATTATAGCAACTGAAAAGTTTGTAGTTTTTAAAAGTAATTTAAAATGTAATATATTGACTGTGAATGTAAATGTAAAGTGATCTATGCGCTGAAAATGAGGGAAAAAGAGACGATCCCTGCGTCCCATTCGGAAGGGCTCATCCCAGTGTCCTAATCCAGGGTGTCACCAAACGTTATTCTGAAGGGCCGGTGTCTTGCAGAGTTTAGCTCCAGCTTGCCTCAAAACACCTGCCTGTATACCTAGTAAGACCTTGATTAGGTGCTGGCTTAGGTGTGTTTAATTAGGTTGGAGCTAAACTCTGCAGGACTCCGGCCCTTCAGGACCGTGTGTGTGTCCCCTGCCTAAATCCCTTCAAAGGGTTTGCCTTCCGGATTGAGAGCTTCGAAGGGTTGAAGACTAAATTATGATATTTGCTCAGGTGGGTGCTGAGGTCTTATCTGTTGGATTGCAATGTATATCCATTTTGTTAATTAACATTACACACAGCGCATGTCTAATTAGAGTTAAGCCAGGCGGCGTGGTAGCCCACGGCTAACGTAGCCATAGGCCACGAGTATTAAAGGTCAATCCCATAAAAGCTTTCTTCATCTTCAGGACACAATTAAAGATATTTTGGATGAAAACAGGGAGGCTTGTGACTGTCCCGTTGGCTGCCAAGTAAATGACACTGTCAAGCTCCATCTGCCATCAGTGGTTCAATCTGAATTTTACGAAGCGATGAGAATATATGACAACTTTATTCAACAATTCTGTCACCTCCAAAGAGCCATTTTTGGAGAGCATCCACTGGGTACTCACGATATGTCACGGCTTACACAGAACAGTGTAAGTAGTTTGCGCGTCAGAAGATATTGTCCAAACTCTTGGTTTTTTGGTTTTGTTATATTTTCTTTGCATACAAAAGGTATACTCGTGGCTTCATAACGTTGCAGTTGAACCACCGATGGCGATGGGACTATTCTGACAAAATCGTATACTTTGCAGAACCTGATTTTGCTTAGTGCGACACGCGTTCCCTGGATCAATATCTTTGTTGACCCTGGAACAACATTGTGATTAACCAATCAGATTTGAAGAACCAGTTTGTAGTCGTTGTGAAATTAAGGCTTACGATGGTGCTCAAATCCGTCAGCATCGTCATTCATCTATCATTTCTTCTGATTTTAGACTAGGTTTAGGTGTAGAGATATGGTTAAGATCACATTTTCGGATTAAAGCGGTAACTCAGCAAAATAATATGTGCTTAATTGTTTGGCAGTCAATGGCACAGTCTCCGTCATGAAGCTCATCCAGTTCAAAAATGCCTCCAGAGGAAGCATCATGTCATCCTTGGTTGTGATTGTTGTTGGCTCTTTTGTGTTTGTGATGATTGTGTCATGCTACAGGAGATTATTTTTAGCTTTTTACTTTCTTATTCGTGTAAAGATATCATATTGCTTCAGAAAACTTGGAATGCAACACGACCTGTGTGTAATTCTTTTATACTGCTTGTTTATTTTAAGTTTTTGCAAAAATAGCATTAATGCACGTTTATTTGCCTGTTACGTGTTTTATATTGATCAGAAGTGGGTAGGTTTAGAGTAGGGGTGGGGGGTTTGGTGCTTCAATGAATATACATTCATATAAAATATATATTTTTTTTTTACAAAAGCATGCAAACCATTAAATTAATGAAAACAACGGACCCTGTATTTCACAAAATGCGCTAAAGGGGTACCTTGACCATCAAAAAGCTACAATTTGGGAGTGAGAGTGTGTTTCAGCGTACCTCTGTTTTGTATTAAGTGGTGGTTTACTGAACAAATAATAAATGCAATTATAATTCAAATTAGGGAAAAAAATCAACTACAGTTTATGCTCTGAACTATAGCCACTTTTATATTTTTCGTTTCAGCCCTTTTCATTTCTATAAGGTTACAGTTAACAACAGAGTAAAAACATTATTTATATACTATTGTAAAGTTAAACATAATAATCAACGCTCAAACTCAACAACAAAATAAAAATAAATTATATGTAATATATGTGAATTGCACTTAATTGCACTTATTAACTTATAAAATTTCTATTTGTTATTGAAATGTATTTATTTGCACAGTGGCTGTCATGACTTAGATATACATTAATAATTAAGACATCACTAACAGGTAAAGTAAAATATGAGTATATAGTCTAATAATTCACACAATGCTCTTCTATAGACTTTATTTTTTCTGGCTACTAACAAGCTTTACACACTGGTGACTTGCTGCACGACAGCGGTTTGTTTATAAACCGTTTTATTGACATCTTTTCACAGCTGAAACACTGATCGAGTAATTACATAAGTCATGAGACGCTCATTCGTGTTTATTTCATGCTAAAACTGGCAACAAACAGAAAGGGATGATCACGCTCACTCATGCTCTGCACGGCAGTTTAAACTGTCACTCCACACACCAAAAAATCCCTTATTGTTTGAATTTCCTGAAAAAAATGACACAATTTGACACTGGATGTTTTATATATTGTATATATAATCCACTCAGGATTCAAAAGAAAAGAGCATTAAAGTTCACAATAAATCATGCTTTAAGTTTAATAGAACCCATTGCATTACAATAGAACGAACCTTTGAAACGCTCCAAATGAACCATTAACATATCGATTCAACCCCCTTCGAGAAAAAAAAAGACATTTGTAACACAACCATCTGCATTTTTGCAAAGAAAAGCACGTTTTTGGTTTCACCTGCAGGCCAGAATGAAATCTTAGCGTGTGTGCCAGGCAAGGTTACAGCCTGTGTGTACATGCCACTTCTCAAAGTGCCAGAGCAGGCAAGGGCCTGCTGAACAAACAAACCCGCATGACTCCGTCAACAAACTCGACAGATACATGAAGAAACAAACACCGAACACGGCTCCTGCCTCACGTGCGTCTCCTCCCCTGTGGTGGACACGGGCAGGAGACCCAAAGCTAATCCCCACAGATTGACAAATGCATCTTCTGTGTACTGAACTCAACTGAACTCAAGTACGGGCATGACCTGTTGTGAGAAAAAAAAAAATCGTGCCATTGATTACCCGTCTCGTATTGCATATTGTTAGCATTGCAAAACAAATGGGGCATGTAGTTGCACATGCTCGAGCTGCGGTAAAAGCTACAACTAAATAGATACGTAACAAAAGCGTCCTGAAAAACTTTTTAAGGACTTAATGCACAATACAACAATAGCAAAAAGCCTTTTATGACAAGACATAATGTCAGTGGATTCATCTGCAGCCGCAAAGCCACACCGTAGCTCCGCTAGTGTCATATGAGGGCTGGATGGGAGGGACGGGTTGAGAGAGAGAGAATGAGTGAGAGCAGCTCAACAAAAGGATGAAGACAGGAGCAGAGTGCAGGGCCTGAGGCAGCCGGACTAAATTCCTGTTGTCTCAAATGAATCAGATGATAAGCTTGTTGACATATGCCAGCAATGACTCTACAGGGAAACGCCAATAAAAGGTTGTTCTGTTAAATGCAAGTACATTCCAATACAATAAAATTCATATCGAAGGTCTAATTAAATGGCAATTATGAAAAGGTGGTTTTGCTCTGAACAGGATGTCACTCGATACCTTTAGGATTATGGTTAGGCAGGTTTTTTTTTAACCACAATTTGTTGCGACATGCCAAGGTACAACACCTCAAGCTATCGTAAAACTTGGTAATTCTGTTTATGTTTAAATGCTGATCAGACAATTTTCTTGCCTAAAAATTACTATTATCGGATTCCTTTAGTAAAAGGTTTGGAATATATATATATGTGTGTGTGTGTGTATTTTGATATATCTTTAATTAATCATTAATTGACATTTAATGAATGGATAAACATCTCAGAACTGGCAGTGGACTAATAATTCAAAAAACATTGTTGAATGGAATTGTTCCATTGATGTTGCAGGTTCTCGATGGAACCATTAATGCCAATAAAGGACCTTTATTTTTTACCAGTGTGGTTGATTTGTTAAATACTGAAAGTCTTGTAAGCTCAGTAGATGTGTGAAAAATAGCTGAAGACACTGGAGCGGCTATATAAAAAACATCCACTCACATTCAGCCAAATCTACATCAAAGTGGAAGTGGACTGCAGCAGATTTGCCAGTTTTTGCTTTGAGATATTACTCCTACACCAAGGTGCCTACAAGTTTTTGAATATGTCCGATAAGAAAAAGGATCAGCTGTTCTTCCTATAAAA
Organism: Puntigrus tetrazona; assembly: GCF_018831695.1. NCBI lineage: Eukaryota > Metazoa > Chordata > Actinopteri > Cypriniformes > Cyprinidae > Puntigrus > Puntigrus tetrazona. The sequence continues at coordinate 11,285,188 of NC_056713.1, forward strand.
TAGCCTTGGACCTCTTTATTTTAGTTTATTGTGCTGGTCAGGAACTCTAGGAACTCTGAACTGGCATGTTCATGCAAGTGAGAGGAAACCCTGAGCATCTTTCTTAATAGGGAGTGCCTCGAAAGTTTTTTTTTATGTCCTAAATAACTGCCTACCACTTGTTAAGGGTGTTAACAAGCATAGTTTTAATACTTTTTAAAAATAGTTTTATAAATAGTTTTAAGTGCCTTACTAAAAGTATTCACCCCCTTTTTTTTTTTTTTTTTTGCTGGCTTACGCTAAACTGCCTTAAATGACTTTTTCCTACATTGATCCACACTCGATGCACCAAAATGACAAAGCAATTGTCACAACTTTGTACATTTTTAAAAAAATAATAAGTACATTGCATAGTACTTTGTTAAAGCACCTTTACAGCCTCTAGTATTTTTGGATATGATGCTAGAAGCTTTGCACATCAGCTTGTGAGCTGTCAGCAATGATCTGCCATTCTTCACTTCACCTGTTCACCTCTCAAGCTCTGTCAGGTTGGATGGAGGCAGACACTTCTCCAGAAATATTTGATTGAGCTCAAGCTCACGCTCTGCCAGGTCACTCAAGGACATTCAGAGTCGCCGCTAAACCACTGCTTAGAGTCATTATCTATACTGTTGGAAGGTGAGCAACTCTGAACCTTCTTGAGTGGCCCGACCAGAGCCTTGGCTTGAACTCAATTAAATATTTGTAACGTATGTAAACGCTGCAAACCCAGTCTGAGTTTGATTGCTCTGGATTAGGTTTTCTAGCTTTCATCTACTGTTGTCCGCTGAACAACAGCCCCACAGCATGAGGCTGCTTCCAGAACACTTTCTTTTGGGATGGTCCCTGCAAACATGCACCTGTGGGGCCCATGCTGGTTTTTATGGACACAGTGGGCTTGGGTCAGCCCACACCAAATCTTAACAGGTCCGGTGCAGCTTACAGGGCGAGGCCCAATCTATGGAACTGCCCACATTAATCCAATGATGGCCCAGCATGGGCATTAATCCAATGATGGCCCAGCATGGCCATCATTGGATTAATGGGCAGGGACGGAAGGAGCGCTACCGCTTGTCTGTTGACTATAGTTAGGAGACCTCAGGGGAAGATTGAGCAGAGTTCAAAGTAATAATTTGTAGTATTCTTATATTTGTGTACATAATAATTAATCCTTTCAGAGTGTTAAATTAGCCTTTTAACCTGAATTTAATGTATGTTGTATTTAATAAATCTATACCGTACATTTCTGACAATACATTCATGACTGCATCCGTTTCAAGCTCTACAGTTGATAAGCAGTGCCTGGTTTCTTTCAAACGAAATTGAGCTTCATCAGACCAGAGGATTTTTTTTTTTTTTTTTACTTCAGGGCTTGGTTTTGCTCTGATAGGCAGTCAATGAATGTTTAGCAATGTGCATAGCATGATGAATGTTTCTTAGCTTCTTATTTCAACAGTGCCAGATAAGGGTATGACTTTTTAATTCCAAGGGTTTTCTCCAAAAAGTGCAAAATGTCAAAATCAGCACATTCCCATCACACGCAACATTAAAAATCTCAAACTCAAAAGTTATCGAGGATAAGATTGTTATTCCAAAAAGTATGCTCAGCATTTCCTTTAAACGGACATGGCTCACCCATATGTCCTAACATACACTTACAGTTTGTGAAAAAGTATGTCCTTATTGTACAGACCTTGTGACTGCATCACTTGTTAATAATCAATGCTATTAATAGAGCAGAACATAGACTCATGCCTGCCAAAGCTGGATCTGTTTCATGTATGACCAACTGCATTTATTCTCTCTCTTGATAAGGCACAGAAATGCATCTTAGTGATGTCTCTCTATCCAGAGCATCACCTTGTCTAGATGAAGTGGATGCATTGCAGGTATGAGAGCCCCTGCTGGCCAGTTAAGAAACAATTTTAGCATATTTTATTTGTGGGAAGGGTTATTAAACCGTCTTTCAAGGTTTAGTGCATTTGGCTACATATTTATATTTTTAATTTTAGGAAAAACTCTTTCTCATATGTCTCTTGTTACAAAGCATTGTTGATTTTTATTTTATTTAAAGTCGAGCAATAATCATTTACTGAAACTTGACAATCCAAACAAAACGGGAGTGAGATATTCAGAAAATATTGGTCTTGTAACATTTTATGCATTACGTAGCAAAGGAAGAAAACGTGCTGACAGTTTATTCATCCCATCCACGATGTACGGCTCACTTGCTCATCAGTGGATCCTTTGCAGTGAATGGGTGCCGTCAGAACGAGAATCCAAACAGCTAATAAAAACATCACAATAATTCCCAAATAATCCACACCACTTCAGGCTATCAATTAGCATCTTGTGAGGTAAAAAGATGCACGTTTGTAAAAAAACAAATCCGTAAGGCTTTTGAACTTTTGAGTCTATAATCCATAATAATGCGTCCTCAAAATCCACCTACATATTTGTTTAGAAAGGTTTTAGACAGTTTTACTTGTAAATGGATTGTGATCTGTGTCTCTCCACTGCATAATGCAATATTATATATAGATATCTCATACTTTGGCTACTTTTTAATGATGGGTTTGTTATAGCAAACACGCAGCTTCATGATGTTATGAGCTGTTTGGAGTCTCGTTCTGACGGCACCCATTCGCTGTGTTTCTTCAAATAGCTACAAAGGAAAAACAAACATGGACGGACTGAAGGAGAGTACATTTTCTGAAGATTTCATTTTTTGTTGAACTACTCCTTTAAGCAGTCAGTTCTGAAATTCTGAAAATGATTTTTTTATCTCCTCAATCGGCGTTTTCGGTTATTAAAAAAAAAAACATTTTGAAAAAGAAGACCCGTGAAAAGGCACTCATTCATTTATGAAATTACACGGAAGTGGAAACAGACATGAAACTCGCTCCTGTGCTGATATCTTTGCACCTGTTCTAGTGACTAATGATTTGTTGTTGATTTGAAGATAAGCACTTATTTATTTGTTCATGGGAAGGAGCCGTGGGTCTGATGAACCTCTTCTGATCCCACTGTTAATGACATCTTGAAATTTCTTATTGCGTTTCATCTTCAGTCGACACAAGCTTATGGGAAGAGAAAGTGTTCATTCAAACATATCCATTTTTAAACCTCAACCAATCACCAAATCAATAAATTATTGTTGTAAATCTTTGAATGCCGTGTAACACTGTCATCAAACATTAACGCAAACAATGATATTAGCTAATCATTTCAGTAATACACAAACTTTAGTTTCTTTTTTTAATGGGCACAAACAGTGACATACTTCCTCTTTTGCAAATAAACAGCAAATGGTTTCTTGCCAGGATTTTTAAAAGCTTATCTTAGTTAAACAACAGCTTTCAGTAAAAGGAGCGGTCAGTTTTTCCAAAGAACTTCCAAGTTATTGCTCCAGAAACTCCTTTAACAATGATCATTTTTTTATTTCTTGGCTTTATTTCCAGGATGATGAATAATACTTACAACGAAATCGTTACTGATTTCATTGTACCAAGAGGATCACACACAATATTCAGTTTCTTGGTAATCTTGGTTCCCCTCTAATCTTCTGGGGTAGGCCAGCATTCTGGATTTTAAAACACTTTCTCTGATAATATGGGTTGAATGAGTTCATACGTCTCTAATGACAGTTTGTCAAGTGATTGTAGTGTTTTCTAGCTTAGAGAGCAGAAAGTATGGGCTTGTGCTATGTAACAATGTATGAAACAGTGAAAGATAAGATTAATTGCAGCATCAACATCACCTTGGCGGACCTATCAGAAATGTCATAGAGTATGGATACTCATACATTGTGTTCAACCGTATTCATCAGACACTTCTAGACTTCCACAGAATTTGAAGGAAAAGACCATCTGTCCCGCATCCTTGTGGTTAGCAGGGTTTATTCCCAGAATTGCCTAGATGAGAGATTAGGTTGACTGGTACAATGATAGAAAGCAATGCACAAAACTATTTAATGCAACACTGATTTATGGACCACCTTATGCATTAACCCTCTTATTAATAAAAATCGGTCGCAGTGATCTTTTCAGCTCTTCTAGAAAAAGCTAAATGTTTATCGGTACGGGGCAACATCGTGGTTTGGAATAGTAGCGCAAAAGTAGTCGAAAAGTATAGATTAAAAATAATAACTATCTAAATCTCTTTCTGAGGACCTCGTTTATGGCCTTTTTAATTAAGAGTAATGCGTAACTAAGTGTTATATTCCAACGTTGACGTTGATTAAGAATAAGGAAGCCCACTGGAATTTATAAAAACTTATTATATAATATTTTTAATTGCATGTCACGGATTTCTAGACCATTGGAAGCAAAATGGCAAGAAGAGAGCGAATGTGAGAGTTTGATTGTGCTGTGGCGCCACCTAGTGTTAAGACAGTGAAACGCAGCGCTTAAATGTGCAACGATTGTGACTCTTTGTGTTAATGTTGCGCGAAACCAAATAACTGCCGGATTACTGCTAAATAACTGTACGTCGTCGTGGATTCATTTACAAAACAGACGTATTTGCTGGAGAGAAAAAAAAACTATTAAAAATATTTTTATTTCCTCTGCGTGTTTCAACGATGTATCAGCTCCCTCAGATTCAGTAGCGTGAAGTCAGATAAAATGGGCTAAATATGAGGTTGTAGCGATATCACAGATTTATCGTTGAGTAGTTGTTTCGTTCTCTTCTTTTTATTAGCCCATTTTAGCAGAACAACCGTCCTGTTTTACCTGAATGTCGCGCCTTTGGTACTCTCATAACCGAAAAAACTCACTTTTTCACTTTTATTAAGTATAAACATGAATCTCACGCACAGCTTATTTGATGTTATGATGTTGACGTGGCCCATTTTAGCTGACTTCGCCCTAAGCTTTTGCCTACTGTGCTAAATATTGCTATTAAAAACTATCCTTAAATTGTTCTTGATGAGAAACGAACAGAATACCAGAATGGTTTGACGCGAACTGAATGAGACAAATAAAGATAAATGTACACAGGTATTTCGCCTATCTTATATAAAGGTGAAATAACGGGTTGTAAAGACTACTTAAGGCGTTTAATCCGATTAGCCACATAGTGATTAACATCGGAATATTAGCCTTGTTAGCATATGTTGCGTGTCAGAAGAACCGTTATTACCAAATAGTTTACACACAGACGTACAGACATGCAAACGTAATGCAATTATAAATAGCACAGACTAGTAGAAATTAAATAAAACTGAAGAAAAAAAAAAAAAAAAAAAAAAATATATATATATATATATATATATATATATATATATATATATATATATATATATATATATATATATATAGTATTATATATTACACTACACAGAAGTAGAAGTAGCCTACAGAACAAAAAAATACATTAGCCTAGATATTATTACTAATAGCCTAGTATTGGGCCGCAGGAAAACAACATAATAAAAAAAAAAAAATACTCTCTTGTAGGCTAAGTATCTTGTTCGTATTAAGCAATGAACACAGTAGCTGCCAGATTTTTTTTTTTTTGCAGGATTTACTGATAAAGAGGAATATATTTTTACGAGAGAGTGCGTGTTTGTGTGTGATCGGTAGATGTCAGTATGATCTAATAATGGGGAGAGAGGGCGACGGCGGTGAGAAATCAAAAATATCACTAATAAAATAATACATAAATGAAAAAAACAACAACGCTGGATTTTTTCCCCAAAAGCATCTGTATGCATTTCTCAGGTTTAGCAAGGCTTCACTTGGTTCGTTCAAACCTTTGAGAATTAATTTAGTTGTCACAGGGCTATTTATTTACCTCGAAGAACGAAAGAAATGATTGGACTGTAGTTAGACTGAACATTATATATATATATATATATATATATATATATATATATATATATATATATATATATATATATATATATATATATATATATATATATGTATTAGATGGACATAAATTATATATAGATAAATGTAGCTATAAATTGTATGACCCTGCAAATAAATAAATTGTCGTACCGTAATCATTATAAAAATAAATGTGATGGACAAAACAGCTTTGCTCCACATGGGTTCACTGTTTTCGCTTGTTTAAACTCAGGTGAGTCCTAAATGTGCGGTGACTGTCCCGCCTCTTCAGATCAGGCAATGAAAACAAGCCCGCGCTTACATGACGCTTCTGTTTAATGAGGACTAGCAGGTAAGAAGCCCGTTCCTCGGCCATTTGTTATCATAACAGTAAACGCGTGGCACTCGGCTTTATAACCGGACATCAGGATGGTGAGCAGTCAGGTAAAGGCCACAAGGCGCTATAAGCCACCTAAAGACTATCTGTGTGACGGGTCACCGCTGCCAGCAGAGCCTCCTTCTAACGCAGACGGATCGAATCTACCGGTACCGGCCCAGAATGCATCAGGGGGCAATAAAGCCAAGAGCAGCTGTCAAACAGGTGGGTAGAGGATATCTTCAAAACACTGTCCAGGAGGAGATCAATCGCTCTGATATCCATAGGCTCCTTTGGGAAACGGTTTTAAGCCAGGTTTAACATGGTATTATCTGGTTTAGGGTTGTCTTTCTGCTGGGCCAAGCTAGTGCTTAACTGGTTTGTCTGATACTGATAGTCCAACAGCTAAGACCATCAGTCCGTGTTAGATATCACAATATTTAGATTTATATACAGCCTCATTAATATATTTAATAGGTAACTATATATGTACACGTATGCATGCTATACGGTTAGAATCTAATCTTATGCTGTTATTGTCATTAAAGCAAGCCTAAATCTGGAGTTATCATAATTATTACCTGTATGAGCATACATACAATCGATTGTACTTTAAATTAATTTCTGGCTAACATTTGATTTGCTGTTTGCATGCTGTTCGATCATGTTAAGGTTGGAATACGCTGCATTTAAGAACAGAACAGATCTAAAATACCCAGCCTCATAAACTTAAATGCTTTGCAAAAAAAACTGCCCATCATACAGTGGACGACCATACAGTACCAGGCTTTAAAGTTGTTCCAGTCACAATAAATTCGAACAGAAATGTGCTCGGTGTTGCGAGATGACGCCTGTCAAATAAAAACAATGTGTACTAAAATTAGCTGAAAATACCCATGTTTTAAGTCCTCTGACTGGATGGACTCATCGTCTGAGGCTTTGACCATCATATACCACAATGGTTTTCTGTGGATTCTGTTGACTCAAGTCCGCAGACTGGTCATCAACTTCTCCAGACAGTAAATATGAGGAAAAATTGGAACAAAACCTTGTATTCCAGACTTAAGATGTTGCTGTATGCAGTTTTGTTGCTGCTGCATCATTAATAGGCCTGTGTTCCTTTAGGACCAAAAAAACACAAGTCAGCTTCTGAAAAGAAGTACCTTGGAGTCCGAGTTAGAATGCCAGTGCGGGACATGCTCAGAAATATACGGATAGCCAATGGTATTGACCCTAAAGATCTGCAGGTATGATTTTTTTCATGTCTTACAGTCTTCTACGGTCAAACTGAGGCATGCTTCTCATGGTCTTCTTCTTTATCTGTCTCTTTACAGGGAAAACATTTAAAGACATCTAAAGGTAAGGTTAACACGTAAAATATCAGCATAATAATTATAACTTTGTGTTTCTGATCAGCACTGTCTTTGGTCAAAAGGGGATAAGAAACGAGTTAACACAGGTGGAAACCGGAGACGTTTTCTGGTGAGTGACGTCTTTTTCTGCCACTGCAGAGCTATCTTCGTGTTTGGTAACTTCGTTGGTATTACAAAGACAGGTTGTGACACATTTCTCATGTCTGCTACAGAAGAAACCTCAAACCAAAAGCCTAGAGGAGCTTGCAATTATAGTAGAAGTGCTGGAGGAGGATCTCAAGACCTGTCAGTCAAACAGATTGCCAAACAAAAGCCCTTTGGCTTCATACTCTTCTGAGTCCTGGGTTGAAGATGCATCTCCACATGGTGTCATGAACACATATGGCCAGGAGAATGAGGTACCTTTGTCTCCAAGCTACTCTGTGCCCTCCGCAACCTCCCCTGTCCATTCGGTGTCCAGCTCCTACCCATCCCCTACTTACAGCCAGGGTGCCGATGTCTTCATGGGGGATCAGAAAGACTATAGCAGTTATGAGTCCGATAAATACAGGTATGATGATCTAAATGGAATAAACTCATGCGAATACCAGGTGCCTTCTCCCCAAGAGTCATTCAGCGCCAGTCCCAACCCAGAAGTCTGGGATGTTTCTTCTCAGAAGATGAACTATACACCATGGCCACATTCTCAGCAGGGAGAGTGGAGCAGTATGACCTTCTTCTGGACTCAAATGGAAAGAGAGGAGAATATGCTAAAAAACATATCTGACCAGGAGCTTCTTGCTGTAGACAAAAACGGAAGGATGTAAGATAATTTTTCTTTACTTCAAGAACTCACTGTAGCCATTGCAGATGGTTTCTTCATGCAGATCCTAATGAGTAATCTTTCAAAGGCGGCTATAATTTAAAAAAATGAAGAAAACGCACACAGTTTCTGAAAATAATTTTCAAGTACCAAGAATTGCAAGGGTAGTTTTTGCAGTGCCACCTTTATCATTTCAAACTTTTTATGAAATACAGAAAGAACGAAAGTGGGTCTCCCATCGCTGTTGTCGCGCTCAATAAGCAGCTGCATTAGTTTTCCACTTCCAACTTTATGACAAACCCCATTATTAAGTTCTCAAGCAGAGCAGAATAAAAGAGATTAATGGGAACCCAGCTGAAATCTGAAGCGTTTCGGAGCCAACAAAGATGGCGCAGAGGGTCTTCAAACAAACCCTCTTGCATGAAATGACTCGAACAATGGTTATTGGTGATGGCCGCATGCACAGACCTGACAAACATCCTGAAAGACTACACCAGTGGAACTGACAGTGTTTTCAAACACAATAAAAGACGATGCAAGGGTTTACCTTTCACTGGAATAGATCTCTAGTACTCCACCCATTGAATGCAGCTGTTTACAATTAGCGATACCATGACACTGCAAAGCGAACAGATCATGCAATGGAAAGTGACTACTTTCGTTCTCTCTCCACAGTCTTTTACACAGAGTTGTTGAAGAGGGAAAGAGATCCCTTGTGTACGTTATTGCCAGAAGGATGGCGGCTCTGAAGAAACTGGATATCAAAGATTCAGAGGGAAAGGTGACAAACAATCATACATGCATATTCTCAGAGTGTCAGTCACTCGGCAAACACGCATAAATGTTGCATGGGCTGTTTTTCTTCCCAGACTCCCCTTCATCTTGCTGCACAGAAGAATCAACACTTCATGGTGGCTGATTTGGTGTCACTTGGTGCAAATATCAATGTGAAGGACCGGTATGGGAAAACATGTCTTCATCTCAGTGCAGAAAATGGATATATTCGAGTGTTGGAGGTAAAATCTTTGTGGTACTGGAGTATTAACATACAGAGCTTACTTCTGCACACTCACTCATACTTTTAAATATGTTTTCTGACAGGTCCTGAAAGGTTTGATGACAAATGGCGTGTATATTAATTTGGAGGAAAGAGATGCAAACGGTACAAAATGATTATTGCTTCTGTTCATTTTTGTGTTAAGTTGGCATGTTCAAAATCTTTTCTGAGATTTGTCTGCAGTAAGGCAGTGGCTGCGTTCCTACTGCCTTAACGTGAGAAGAATCCAGCAGTGCTGGTCACAAACTTGTTTTTTTTAGGTGACTCATTTGACAATCATTTGTCATCAGAATTTGCACAACAAAGGAGAGACTTAGAAGTGATGTGGTTTAATGGTTAAAGATTCAAGTTAATAGTTGAACGCTTGTTGGCAGAGTTTTTGTGCCAGTGAATTAAGAATATGTACCACTTTGGTATATTTTGGTAACATTTTAAAATGTTGCACCAAGTATCAGTAAACAATGCTTTTGGTAAAATATTTAGTCATCTTAGATAATAGAAATACAAGTTTTGATTGCTAGTTCTTGTTAGCTCAGGTCCATTCATTTGATATGTATTAGTAAATGTTAATTTGAATGAAGACTGATTATTAAATGCTTAGAATTATTTGTATTATTAGAGAACTTAACTAATGTTAACAAATGGAGCCTTATTATGCTGCCAATATTTCTTACCAACCAGGAAAAAATAAGCCTATTGTTGTATATATACAGTGCCTTGCATGCCAATGCTTGCATGCCAAGACATATGAAAACACGCTTGGAATTTGCAAAAAAAGCACCTAAAGGACCGTGTGACTGTAAGAAATAAGATTCTTTGCTCTGATGAGCCTCAATTCCAAACATAATGTTTGAAAGAAACCTGTGTGCTGGTGTCAGCCTCATGCTGTAGGGTTTCTTTTTCAGCGACTGGGACTGGGGAATGCATCAGAGTAGAAGAAAGCTCAATGCACTAAAATATAGAGATAGCCTTGTAGAAAACCCAGTCCAGAGCATTCAGGACGGTGACTCTAAGCACACAGCAAGAGCAACTCTTTGAATGTATTTGAGTGACCCAGCCACACAGTCTCGTATTGAACTCAATCAGATATTTCGGAGAGACCTGAAAATGTGTGTCTGCCCCCATCCAACCTGACAGAGCTTGAGAGGTGAGCAGGTGAAGTGAAGAATGACAGATAATTGCCAAATGCTGATATGCAAAGCTTGTGGTATCAAAAAGACTTGAGGCTGTAAACGTGCTTCAGCCAAGTAGTGGGTTAAGGGTTTGAATACTTATGCAATGTGCTTAATTCAGGGTTGTTGGTGCATGAAGTGTGTGTGTGTGTGTGTGTATATATATATATATATATATATATATATATATATATATATATATATATATATATATATATATATATATATATGTGTGTGTGTATGTGTATTAATGTTTGTTCTTGTCTCTATGACACTATAAATATATGGTCATCATTTGTCAAAAAAGCACTTCATACAGTGTTGTTGTTTTTTTCATAGTCAATGATCAGATCATTATCATCATAATCAGATACCATCTAAAATGCATTAATACAATTCTGTCTTATCAGGACACTTGTATAAAACAGCAACTGCATCTTGCAATTTAAATAATGCAGTAAGTTGCAGTGCTCGCCAAAGCGGTAAAACTGTGCTCACCCCGGCTTGATCCACGTGCTTTTACATTCAGCTTATTTTTGATCAAAGCGGTGCCTAATTAGAAGCGTATTTCAAGCGCGTGTAAAGAAGACGGATTCACGGTGTTTTCTTTGCAGGGCTCAGCGCGTTGCAGTGTGCGGCAGTCGCTCTCAACCACACGGTGCGCGAGCTGGAGCTGTGCGAGTCTGCAGGACGGGTCAGACTGCACACCCTTCTCAAGGAGCAGATGATGGAGACGCTAGAGTGCCTCCTTCAAATGGAGTGCTGTTTACACGCTCCGGTGAGAATGAGAGACACGCATGCTGCTAGCTAAAGCGATTCAAAAGAGTAGGAGTTTTTTTCATATAGGATCAGGGTGGCTACAGCGTGACGGAAAGAGCATGGTGTGAACAAGCACCCTTTCAGTCAAATGAAATCAAGGTGTGAGGCGTGTTTAATCTTGATGACTAATGTTCTGCAGAGAATCGTGTTCGAAATGGTGTTAAACCCATGCCTTTAACCTGATACATAACACATTTTGCGCACGGCAGTCATTTTAAAGCCATTACTTAATCGTTTTTTCTGTTTTCAGGCCAGAAACAACGTGATTTAGGAGCGGTTCGGTTGTGGCTGCTTCGGAGTTGTTTTCTCTGTCAAGCCAGGCAGTGCTTTTAACTGACGGTAAATGTTTTTGAGTGAATACAAGCTTTTACTTGCCGCTGAAGACTAAATGTACATACACGAAAGGAGGATGAGGATAGTCTTCAAGTCATGGTAAAGCTATGTATTATGCAACTGTAGATTTTGTTCAGTGTTCAGGTGAAAAGGGAGGAACAAAAACACAACGGTTGCCCATTAGCTGGTTTCTGTGAAACTTCCACTGTTAGTTACATTTGAGTAGCAAAATGTTTAAAACAGAATAGAACTGTGGTAAGACCTACGAGTCTGTCAAATACCACCATTCCTATTTGCTCCAAGAGCAAATAGTTTTGAGATTGATGTTACTGTAATGGTTATGTTTATTGCTGTACAAAACCGAAAGCAAAAAAACGTGTCAGCAGCGGAACTGATTTTTTTTGATTTGATAATATTTTTTCCCACTCTATTTTTCTCCGAATCTGACAACATTTTGACACAAAAAGCATTTTTGTAATTTTGCTTTTGCGCTAATGCTAATGCATTTACAACAAAAATACATACACATTGCTGGTGTTATTTTCCCTTTTACAAAGCTGCCAATTAACATTTGAGATCAGTGTTTTAAGGACTTAATGGATCTATTCAGAAAGGACGCATTAAAGTGACAGTAACATATTTATCTGTCAAGCTATTCTTATAACGATTTCTACAAAAACATTAAGCCCTGAAACTGATTTCAGCATTAATAATAATAAGTCTTGTGCATATAACAATGATTTCTGAAGGTTTGCAGGAATAATTTACTTTTTCAGACAAGAAAAAATTACTTTTTCTTTTTTTTTTTTTAATCATTTGCTTTTTAAAAGCGGTCTGAAACCTGAGAAGCAGTTACTGTATGATGATTTGATTTAGAAAGTATATGCTAGTGTTAGAGGTAAGATGCTTTAAAATACTCTTATTAACTTTTATACTTATGCAAGAAAAAGGAACTTCTTAATGCTGGCTGTAATTTGTAATAATGGGGATCCACTCATACAAATAATACAGAGCCACGAGCGTGACCCTGATTAAAGCTCTTCTTAATAGTGTCTTCCTCTCAGACACAACGAAACCTATTTGTTTTGTCTATCGGGGGCTGTAAGGTATTTCCAACAACATGGTATTTAGCATATTTTTGTAATAGGCAACATTAATATATCTTAGAATTCATATTTTGTGACTGTCCTCATTTCTGTTTTACATTATTAAACAAACGGCGTGTAACGCTGTTGATTTTTACACGGGGACAGCGAGGGTGAAGCATATATCTCGCATACTAAATATAATAGGGGTACTGTATGTATACGATTTATCCAGGGCTTCATTTACGTTTTATTGGAAGACATCATGCATAGTATGTTTTATTATTATTATTATTTTTTTTTTTTTTCGCTTTAAACGCGAATATGGTTTTAGAAACAAAATAGACATATGTTAGGGGAGCGGGTATGAATTATGAAATTTGATTGTTTATTTGTGGTGGTTGTTATAAATACATCAGGTAATATTCATAGTGTGTAAGGGTTAGGTGAATGGGTGTAAGTTTTTTCTTAATTGATATGGGTATCAAGTTACTGAAAAAATATTATTAAAAATGACAATCTTGCTAATGCATAATGCGTGAGTAAAGAGCGTGTGGGAAAACTGCAGATTAAGTATAGGTCATAAAATGTCAGTGATTTGTGGAAACATAACAAGGTGTTCAAGCTCTGGCCACGATTGCGATTATCCATGCATAAAAGGGGTTTTTGTATTATTGGTATTGGGAGTTATTTTTGCATTACTCTGAGAAGAGGAGTTCTCATAAACTTAAATGATGAGTTTTGGACTCCCATCATTCATATCTTATGCAGGTCTGTGCCAGAGGCATTATGGGGCAGGTTTGTACTGATGAGATGCCAGTGCAATTATCTGCTTGCTCTGTTGTTTTCCTCTTGACCCTGTTCTCGAGAAAGAGAGAGAGAGAGAGAGAAAGAGTCTTTTGTTAGAGACACACTTTTTGTTGCATGTATACGCGCTGATGGAAAATAATAAAGCTGTTACATTTAACTACCGCTCTTTGTGTTGTATGTACTCCGTGTTTGAAAGCCTGTAATAGTAATTATTCTAAAAATGTAAAATCTTAGTATCTCCTGTATGTTTTTTTTTCTTTTGTGAGATATTTCTCAGAAGGGTATTACGATAAAACGAGGCTGCAGGGCTGCCAGAATGACGAAACGATAGCCATGGCAGTTACTCGTAAGACTTCGAGTGCCGTTTCTTCAATCTTCAGAAGGCACACAATAGCTTTAAGACTGGTATTAATACATTACGCGCTGAGAGTCTTGACATCCGCCCTCGCTCTGTTTAGCAAATTCCTGAGAGTTCATGAGAGATGACTGATTCGGCTTCTTAAGTGACTCACTGACTCATTGATCCGGACACAGCCGGAGGAGAAAAGTTTCAGAGATTGATGACTTTTCCTCGACTCCTCATACAGAGCTGCTGTGTGAACTGTAATATATAGACCGGTGTTTGTCAATCCTCTGCTCTGCATTTTGTATGGCTACCTTATCTATTTCATTTAGTTTCATTAGTATTTCAGCTTTAACTAAAGTAAAAATTCAAATTTTTCAGTTTTTAATGTTTACATATTTATCCATTTTTTTGGTTTTATTTCACTTAACAAATAATTCTTGGTAACATCATTTTAGAACAGGTTTCACTGATGTTATTTAATGCTAACTATAAACAATAATATAATATACGCTCGGCAACATATTAGGCCTATTTACATTGTTTAATAAACATGCCAAAGTCCATTTTTGCATATCAGTCTCGTATGGCTGATTATTATTAGTTGATGTTTGCCCAGGTCAATTAACTGTTTTTAATAACGCAGTACTAAATACTGGAATTGACTTGAATGGCTGGAAAAGAGCGACTGGCACATTTGTCAAAGTTGCTCCTTTTGCATCCCACATTAGAAATAAAATTGTACCGATTTGTAAAGAGCAAACGATGACAGAATTTTCATATCTGAAACTGAAAAAAAAGTGTATATATATATATATATATATATATATATATATATATATATATATATATATATATTTGTAGTGATACCATAGAACCATTTATGACAACATTTTAATAATAGAGAACCTCTTCTACCGTTTCCGTTTGACCTTTTGTGCAATGGAGAGGGTTCATGGATATTATTCTTCAGTAAAGAACCTTTATTTTTAAGAGTGAAAACTATTCCTTTAGTGATTCCAGCAGTCACAGATAAGAATCACTTTTACTGTAGGCAATAGCAGCCTTCTATTGAAAGATGTGTAGGGTGTGTCTAAACACGCATGTATTCTAACCCTGCAAACACACACACTTTGAAGCGATGCCAGTGCTGTCAGACTGTCTTTCTTATATTCCTTCAAGCATGATCAGCTGGAAGGTAAACAGAGCGCTGAGTGAAATGCCCTTTGCCCCGAGGGCCACAAGTTAACGCCTCTAAGCTTCTCACGCACATCCTTCACCGCTCTGCATTCCCCAGCTCTGTTTCTTCAGAAGTCACATCACACGCTGCCTATTAAAAGACTGAATGAAATTCCCGTACTGGAAATAAAGAAGGCAGGTGCGATCCACCAAAAGACTTGCACTTGCATCAAAAGATTGCGGAAAGAAAACATTGATTTAAATCGCACCACTGCTAGTAAATGGTGTGCGTGAAATTAAACGTGAATAATGGGGCTAGGATTTGAAATGTAAAAAAAAAAAATCCATTGTGTTCTTACTCTGGTAACGTTTGACACACACTCGCCTGTTTTGGGAGAAAAACACATTATTCAAAGATAATGCGAATATATTTTTTCATTTTGTTACGGCTTGTACAATACTTTTTTCATCTTTAGAGTTAAAAAGCAATTGACAATTAAATATCTAAAAAACATTAGATATAGGAGCTCTGTACAGGATGATGTTGCACTGTTCGGTTCAGGTGGAATAGCTGAAAGAAAAATAAAGGAATGGGGCCATCTTGTGATCCCCGGGGCTATAAACTTGTCCCAGCTATTATCACATCTATCTATCTATCTATCTATCTATCTATACACACACATATTTTTCCTTTCCGAAAAAATAATACAAAATGTATTTAAAATTTTTTTTTCCATTATTTCATAACATTATTCATTATTTAATTATGCATTTTATCAGTTTAGTTTGCTCAAATTTCATAAACTGAAAAACAAAACAAAAAAAAACACCGAATCAGAGTTTATTAAAACCGACTACAGTTAAATGAAATCCTGCTGAATTAAAGACTTCTCGTTAAAGACTTAATTAATTTCCGATTAGCTTTTTAAAGTCACGAATTTTCACGCGGAAAAAAAGACGTTTTTTTTTGCACGCGTGATATTTAAAAGCGTTTATCTACGCTATAAAAATAAAAATGCCTAGCAAATTTTTTTTTTTTTAAATATATCATATAGTAATATAATAATAATAATAATAATCATAATAACGTCGAAATATAATTATAAAGCGTATAAGACCTGATCATGTTTTTGACATATATTTGACATGAATATATTGTAAATTAAAGGTTCGCTGTATGTTTTTCTATCAACTGTAGATTGTAATATAGTGTGTAGGACGTAGCGCTGTGATCTAAACTCACATAAAGCGGCTGGGGTCCTCGCGCCAACAATAACAGCCCGCGAGCGCTGCCTGCCGTCTCAATTATTCCTTTGATGCCATCGTGAGGCCACATCACACATTACAACCAGCCACACGTATAACGTACTGCACGTTTGATGGAGAAATCTGAATTATAACTGGTTAAATAGCGCCAATAGCTCGTGAAAAGTGCAGCAGTTCGACAGCAGTTTGCCGTCAGTTTTCTGCTCAAAGATGAAAAGTGCAGGCATGTTAGCTTGAGTACTGAAAATGTAAATAATAATTATATATATATATATATATATATATATATATATATATATATATATATATATATATAAAAAGAAATATTATACTTCAATAATTATCCTTAAAAAGCTTTATCAAATGGATAAATAAATAAAAAAATCAGTGTAAGTACGAATTTTAAAAGGGATAAAAGGTTTTAAAAAACATTACTAACAGCCTTTTATTATTTACATATTTAAACACCTTGTAAAAATAATATATAATTTTTTATTTTGATAAAACATTTGAACGATCATCATCGTGTGCATGTGTGTTTAAGCAAGCGCAATAATTCTTCATCACAATGTTCGTAAAATATTTAAGAATCATTTATTGACATTTGAATCGAACAAAAATAAGAATTACTGCACAATATAATTTGTATTTATTAATCAAGTGTTGGTAGATTCTGAAACACATTAGAACCTGCAGAAATAAATGCATTCAGATTTGCTACGCTTGTCTGTTTTCAGAGGCACAGTGTACTACTGTAGTAACGTGCACCTGTTCAAATAAGTTGAAATCTTTCAAATTCTTCTGAATTTTAAGTCCTGTAGCAAACGACAGTGATTGTTTTCCGCAAACCTGCATAAAACAATCTATATCTCATTCTGGTTACATACGTCAATCAAAAAAAACAAACAAAACAAAGCACATATTTTTTTTGTAAAGCGCTATGTTAATGAGAATAAAACGAATGGGCAAAATTAAAAATTCTACATATTGTCATAATGCACAAAAGCATTCATTTCATATTTTGGGTCATGCAATAAATTGTAACCCAACATGCTTTTCAATGTATTAGACATGCATTCCATACCTGAGCCAAAAAAATCAGTCGTTAATATGCTATAAACCTTCATGTATAATATATTTTAAAGCAATTTAATTATAGCTGCAAAAGCCGTTTCTCCTCTATTCTAAATATAATTACATGAGATAAAGGAGAAATAGAAGAAAACACGTGAAAATATAAAGCAAAAAGACAAAAAAAAAAAAGGTAGTGACATTATACATCGCAGTGCTTTGCATTATTACAATAGTAAGAATTTTGATCATGTCGCTACGTTATTACAAATTCTCATTATGTTGTGCTGATGAACGGAGCAAGCCTGTACAGAATATCTTTCAATAAAAGTAGCACAGATCGTGTTCACTAAAACAAACCAGTAGGGTTGAAGAAAGAAATTCAGTCAAATCTCGAGATGGGCAGCTTTTCATTAAATATAACACTGTCAGTCATTAGAACGTATTCAAGGCTATCGTCACAGTGCTTCAGATATTATGCTCTCAGTTTCATGAAACCATGCGGCTTTCGCTTTGGAAAAACACAACCATTTTAATACACGAGCTCTTGTTTTTTTTTTTTTTAACTAACTATTTAGAGCATAAAAACATGCTGTCAGAGCCTGGCGTGAGTGAAATGCTGGTAAAAGACGGTTTAGGCACTGGAATCCTCTTTTAGCGCTGACTCATGAGCCTTGTAGACTTCAATCAGGAGATCTTTCACATACTGAATCTCTCTCTCTACAGATTCTGCTTTGTCCCGAAGTTCTCTGTTCCGCCCTTCCAAACCATGAAGCTCCTCCTCCAAACAGTCCTGCTCCGCCCTCTTACGCTGACGGTACCTATTGTTTTTCAGCAACATTTGTGGAATAAAATAACATGGTTCAGCGTTTCTGCTCGTTTTTTTTTTTTTTTTTTTTTAAGCAATCATGCTCGCTTTTTAATAACTCTTGCAACTTAACTAACTGAGTCACCATAAACAAAGTGGCTACGGTACCTGTGGGCGGCGGACTTGTTCTGATCCCTCTTCTTCTGCTTGCGTTCTCCATGGTTTCTCTCCGAGCAACCTACTTTAACATCTGGCTTAAACGCGCACTGACTTTCCCGTGACCTTTGCAGTGGTTTCTGGATGGGCAACTCCAAAGAGGACCCAACACTGTCTCCGGACAGACATTCAAAGCTTTGATCCCCAAGGCATTCGTGGTGCAAGTAGTCATTATTCTGGATATCAAGAGCCCCAGTTCTGATTGGCTGATCGATTTCATTCATGAAGCCGTGATATGGCTCTAAATTGGCAGTTATCTGATGAAAGTAGCACTCGGCTACTTCGGATTGTTTATACGGCGGACAGCTCTCGTTCTCTGCGCACTGCAAAACGGGCATAGCAATCCCGTCGTGGCCGAGCATCTTCATCCCGTGGCTCTGGCCCTCCCGTCTGTGGTGCGGCTCCAGGGAGCCGCCGAGATCGTAACTTCTCATCATCTCCGCTCGGTAAAACACGTCTTCCGTGAAGCAACTTTTCTCTTCTTCCTTCAACAGTATGGCACATTCGCGAACCTTCTTCGCGCTCGCGTGGCTCTTTCCGAAGGATTTGTCGACAGAGCACTGGTCAAACGCCAGCTCCGCGTAACCTGAATGAGTCCCTTTGAAAGTCCACGTCTCCTTCTCGAACACCTCCACGTCCTTGCATCCGTTCGTTGATATTCTTTGGCTGTTGCAGTGTGTCCGAATGTAGCTGTAGGGGCCGGGGCGAGACATTTTCGGTCGGCTCACGGAGCCCCCACAGAAGCCTCGCAGGTCGAGATCTCCGGTTGCTAGGGAAACCAGCCTGGGATTTGTTTCAGGTTGGTTTGCATTGTACTGGCGCGCAGGCAACTGGTAGTACGACTGCGTAGCCATAGCTTGCAAGCTTTTGTCACATTTTTGCCATTTCTCCAATTTCATAGGTGCCGATTCATACAGGTAATAATCCTCCAGCTGAGCCAGTTCTTCTTTAAGAAGAGTGGTCATAACCTCCAAGTCGGAGGGCATTTGGACATCATGCTCCAGAGGCGAAGGTGGGATAGAGGAACCAGGAGAGGATTCCGTGGAAGTAGAGTTTGGTAAGCGTCAAAAGTTTTTGTCATCCAATCTGTAGAGGAAAAACAACATGCTTAATTCGATAAAAGCACGATATGAAATATTTTCAACATGCATGTTTTGCGCAAAATGGCGTATGAATAGCTATAGCTACGCATTTTAATGTTAAAACTATGCAAGCAACCAAAACAGCAACAACAAAAAAAAAAAGATGAAACGATGCGGATCACCAAAATATTTGCTTTACTTACTGTACGCCATTAACACATACGCTGCAGTGCGGTTCCCACCAACAATCGGACAAAATAAAAGTGTCGTACTGCTTACCAATTTAGTCCTACGTCTGTGCAGACTCCTCCCTCCGCCTGTGATTGGCCTTCCGTTAGCCAGTAGGAAAGAGGAGCTCTTAAGCGGCTGTGCAAATGAGGAGTCTTCCTGGGAATAATGTATGCCGCCACAATTTGCTGTATTCCAGTTGAAATGGTGAATTGCGTACAATGCATGAGAATCGAAGAAATGCCACATACGGGAAAGAGATGCGAAAAACTGAAACCTATGTGAAAAAAAAAAAAAAAAAAAAATAGAAGTAAAAAAAAATAAATAATAAAAGTTAATTTCCGCTTTCCAGGTGTCAAAAAAAATTAATAATAACACAAGCTTGAACATTTCATTTTATGGAATTTCACTTTTTTCCTCCAAAAAACAAAAATGTAAATTTTAGAAAATTCGTTATTTTAGCCTAAATTGACTAAATTAATAGGATGGAGTGTAATATTTTCTAATAATTTCAAATAAATTAAAAAAAAAAAAATCTAAAGATTTAAATCAGAATGTGACCTTTTGCTAGATCTCATTTGTTATTCTGTAATATGATACCTCTAGTCAAGTTCAGTGCCAAATGGGAAACAAAGGTTGGAATAAGTCTTAAAATATTAACTAAAAAACTATTTTTAGTTTAAATTCTTTGTACTGTACTTTGTACTGTAGTTTATATTGTAAGTAAATGTAATTTAAAACTATACACTATATTGTGTTTTTAACTACACAAAGGCATCAAAAGTGCCTAAAAATAGAGCATTACACTGTAGTTTTGAAAAAGGAGCTTGTTAACAGTACAGAAAATATGCAGAAACTCAGTTAAGCAATTTTAGGTGCACTTTCATAACAAAACGTCACGACTAAACCCCATCTCCACACATTTTAGCATTTTGTCCTCGCAGTTCAGAAACTGTGAAAACTAGTTAAACTGAGATATAGACTGTCACAGGAAGTTGCGGCTCATATAAAAGTCTGAATGGAAGTTGACACTTACTCCATCGTGCCGAGGTGATCCGGTCTGAAGAGCGTCTGTGAGCGCAGTAAACCGCAGTGGAGGAGCTCACGTTTTCAATTTAGTGGAACATTGTCTCACTCTTCTTCATTTGATGTCGAGACCGATCGGTTACGCGATAAATCGTTCAAAAGTTTTGGAGAACAGAGGAGTATCACGTCAAACCAAACAGTGACCGCGTCACACGAGCCCGTATCCTTCCGCCGCCGCGCCCCTCGGCGCAGGGTCCAAACTAAAGGGAGCGAGTTCGGTCCGAACTTCAACCTCGGGTCCGCGTTTCAAGTCTGCGAAACTGTCAAGTCCCTTTTTATTCTCTGATTAAAGCTCGCTTTTCACAAACGCGTTTCTCTTTCGAGACGCAGAGGACAAATGCATTCTGGTGGCGATCAAAGCGGGTCCAGACTGCCGGAACCAGACCGGGCGTGTATCGAAGCACAAATCTAAGCACGGAGAGACCCTCGTAAAGCACTATTTAACCACATGCGACGAGGAAGGACACTATATTACACTATGGAGATGTAACTCTTGTTGCAGCCCTGTTGCATCAGACCTGCTGGAATGTTGCCCGAGTTGAAACTTTGTTGCCACATTTGTCCTGATCCGTTTATGCTTTGGACATGTATAATGAGGTTTCATCTTTAAGACCATTGTTTGCAAAGGGGAGAAAAAAGTCAAGACTTTTGCTGTAGAAACACTCATTAGCCCGTTTTGATTCGCACCGCACTTCCACCTCTGTGTAAAGGAGACCAGGGCTAGTTGTCACACTCAGAAGTTGTCACAGAGGCTATATCACAGAAACAACAGGGTTACAAGTGAAAAGGCCAATTATACAAATGTATGTTTTGGTCTAGCTGTGGATTGTGTGCTGGTTTCAAACATCTAGTTCAAAGATTTTTTTTTTTCACGTTTTATGTGGGGGTGAATTCTGTCCTGTAAACTAAATTTAGACTGTCTTCATGTTTATTCTGTATTGTTGGACACCTAGCACGCGCAGTGTCAAGAAGATATAGAGTAAAGAGACATTTAGATGAATACCGGAACTGTGTTTTCTGACAAAGGGTGACAGGTGGGGAGTAAGTTGTCACGTTGATTTGAAATGCATTTGAATAAATATAGCCTACTGTATGTAGCCTATATAAGATTTCATAAAAAAAAAAAAAAAAAAAAATTAAATGAATACCTAATTCAGAAAAAAATACAATAAATTAATTAAACGTGGCAGTTTACCATTTCAAATGCTGTTCATTTAAACTTAATAAATAAATAAATAAATAAAAATAATAAAACTGTGTCCAGGTTTCAAAAAACAATGAAAAACATGCATTTGTTCAATAATAATAATCTTTTTTTAAGTAGCCCAGCAAATCAGCTTATTAGAATGATTTCCGGATGACACGAGGACTGCAGTGATGACTGCAGAATATACACTTCAACTGTATTTTAAAATATATTAAAATATAAAAAGTTCAAATTGTAACAATAATTCACAGTATAATTTTTCGCTGTATTTTTGATCAGATGTTTGCAAATTTGGTAAGCATTAAAAAAATATATATAAAAAGTATAAAACTTTATGTATTTATGTTTACTTTTACATTTCTGCTTTGTACTTCATTCAGTGTTTTAGCAATGTTTGTTTCACTAACTGTTTCATGTTTTTATAATTGTATTACTGTGCACATTTTTTCTCATAGGTATTTTGATGGCAGGTGTGACAACATGCCCCACAATAATAACAATAATAATAATAATAATAATAATAATAATTATTATTATTATTACTATTGGATTAACTTTGGAAACATTTAGTGTCTGTTTTTGCCACAACGCTGCAATATTCTGGCTACAAAATTGACCCATCATGAGAAATATTCTAATAAGTAATATGATTAGCCCCATTTTCTCCAATTAATTTCTGCTGCATTTTGCAGTTCTGCTGTAAACACAAAGTAATACAATATATAAATATAAAAAATCAATTCTTTTTTACAGTAAATCTAGTTGAGATCATCCTTAAATACCGACAAAGTGCCTAATTATTAGAAATGCATTAAAAGCATGACTTTTTCGATCGCACGTCTTACTTTAGTTTCATACTCAATTACGTGAAATCTCTAACACGAGCTCACGCTCGAATCCATTGCACGCTTCTCACTGCGAAAACTAACCACAACCGATTGAACCACCTCTTGCCCTGCTGCCAAGTCAAAGTGAATACCGTTCTCTCGTCGCTTTTCTCATCCCGTTACCGGAGCGTTTTTTTTTTTTTTTTTGGATCTTCTCAACTTTACAATTTTTATTGCAATGGATGATCAATCCGCGAGCACACAAGGCATTTAAAATGAACAACATTTCCAGGCTCCATCGCGTTTGAGCTCATTTCTAAATAAAGTGCATTGTTATGTCCCAAATGCTCAAGCTGAAGATGTACATTGTAAAATATACATTATATAATCATTTGTTTTCTGAACAAGAACGAGGTCGCTCTCAGATACCGAGTGCCCTCTATCAATCAATAACACAGACTGCCGTTCACATCTGTCAGAGGAAAACCGTTTTGTTTATTTTTTAGCATTTTTCCCCCTATTTCATTCTTTGTGATTTGTCATCATAACAATATTTGCAGTAAGAATAGCTGTTGTGTGATATCCATCCTTGCTTCGCTGCCATGAAGACTCTGGTACATTGATAAAGGTTACACCATAATTTCATCACCAGCTTGCAAAGAATCCTGCCCCCATTAATGTTTTATGTTCTATCTGGGGTAACATTAGAAATGCACACATGGGTTGTAAGAAATTCTGTTGCTAAGGTGCCAGTTATACTCTTACATCTGTAATTAGTAGAGGAATTATGATAATTTTTTTCTTTTTAAAATAGCATTTAAATGAGAGAATATATCAAGGCTGAGTAATCAGTTTGTGAGATTTTGAGACATGAAAGCGCTGTGGGAGTGCGCTCTGTTTTCCAAAGGAATTATGTATTTTGAGGGTAATAATATGGGCTTTAAATGGAAAATATTTAGCTTATCACCGGTCACGAGGCGATATCAGGCGGGAGGAAAAAAATCACATTTCTGCATGACAAAGATGAATGATTTTATTTCATCAGATCAGCTGCCATCTCGCTATTTTATTTAGCGTGGACAGAGTCTGATTTTGTAGATGGGAAAAAATATATATAAATAACAAATCATATGGCGACTAAAAAAATTCCACAAGATATCTAATTATTATTATTATTTAATTTTTTTATCATTACCTTTATAATAAAATTGACATATGAATACTAATTGTTGCACTTTCTTATTTGCCACTGGTAGAGCCATTTTACACCGAAATGCAATGATTTTTGTTCCTCATATTAATTTCCAAAAGGCACTAAGAAAGGTTATTTATTTACATAAGCCTAATTAATTCATTAGCCTATTCATTTAGCTTTAAGAATGCTGGTGCTTCATAGATTTTCCAAAATGCCAGGGGATGGAGGCATTTTTATTTTATTTCACTTACTGGACTCATTATTATTTTTAATCTCATTTGCTCATTGTACTTGCAAACCAAACCAAATGCAGATCGTGCCGTAAGTTTGCACATGCAAAAAAAAAAAGTTTTAATGTATATTAATATATTTTCAGCGGTGCAATGAAGTGCAATGAGACATTATATAAAATATACATTCCGGAAAAAGAATTGCAATAGCAAGTAATAGTTCATTTTTGAAAGCGGTAAAGCTCCTTTTTTTTGCATTCTAAGATGTGTAAAATGCAAAGCAAACATGCAGCGAAGCTAGAGGATTGTCACTGTTCTTTGACAGTGTTCAGGCATGTAACCTGCAAAACAAAGGTGAGGAAGAGTGTGTTTGACAGCTCTTTGTTGTCACTTTTCAACAGATGACAGCTGACAGGTGCGAGATCTATATGAAGTACTCTGCTTCAGCGCGCGCTGCTTGTCTTCAAGCGTGCATTATTTGCTGAATCCTTAGAATCTATAGAAGATTAAATACACGCACCCCATTCACTGTGTGCTGTTAAGCTTGATAAATGAGATTTCCTTTAAAAGCGTAAAAAAAAAAAAAAAAAGATGTTGTTTGAAATGTATGTCAAAATGCATGTCCATAAAAAATGGTAGGCCTGTTTGCGTTTTAAATTTACATTTTGTTTCGCATAACTTTCACAGCAGACAGAGAGTGCTTTATTTATCAGAAGCTTTCTGCGGAAGGGTGAGAAAAAGAAGAGTTTTACAGGAAAATTGTTTGCTTCTGGCAAAGCTTTTTAAGGACATGGACAGAATACTGAATATACTGAATGATAAATATTATTAATCATTCATATGATAAATAACATTTCTTAATTTTGTATCGTAACAGACCTGAGTTAACTATCTATCTATCTATCTATCTATCTATCTCTCTCTCTCTCTCTTTATATATATATATATATATATAAATATATATATATATATATATATATATATATATATATATATATATATATATAGTTATTATTATTATCATTATTTCTTATTATTTGGGGATTTTCCCTCAAATTTATTACACTTACTTTGTCTCGTTATGATAAATTATTACGAATAAAATATTAGATGTATTTTTCATTAATGTATTTTTCATTAAGTTAGTAAAGGTTTTGTGTTTCTTTGGGAACTGATCAACCACAGGCCTCATTAAACAGTGCTCATGCGCCTCAGATTTTTGAATGAAGGTGAAAACTTCGGAAAAGAAAGTTCAGTAAGGCCTTATTCATTTACAACACTTCTTAACAACAGTCTTTTCGAACTTCAAAAGATTGACAAAAATATTGAAGCCAAGAATTTGTGATAATATAGCATAATGAGAGATTTTTAAAAGCCGGTTATGTTTCCCAAAGAAACAAACTAGAGTGAAGAATGAACAACAGATCACAAGAGTCTTTTTTTATTTTGCTAAACATTAACTCTAATCTTCAGTGTAATGTTTGATGTCTTTTCATCTAAGCATAGGCTGCAACCAGTGAGAAAAAATATCTGGATATATTAGATACATTTAAAAATAATTACAAAATAATATAAAGAATAACCCCAGGTTTGCATGGAGATATGTTCATGTTATTGTTTATGACAGTCGGTCTCAAATCCTAATAAAGGAGCCATGGCACAGCTGCGTCTTGGTGATGCAACTGTTACAAAACAAATTTAAAATTGAACTACATTTTAGAAAATACAAAGTCACCAAATATTCTGTAATTAAATGACCTGAAACTGTATCTGTAGATTATGAAATATCGCATGCATTATAAGCCTGCGTGTTTTCTCTATTTTAGTTTATTTACTCCTTATTTAAATGTGCTTTTAAATAACAATGAACAGATTTTCCTACACTGTTCAAACAATGAGAGTAAGAAAAGCATTTGATAAGAATGTTAATCCTCATTAATGTTTTGTTTGTAGAATTGAGGTTAAGAGGATAAATCTCACGGTATAAGGATCAGAGTGAAGTCCACAGTGAGTCATGGTCTCATAAAATTATTTTCTATTAATCTGTTTTGCCCCATTTTGTCATGTGTGTTCTAAATCGTTGCAGTACACACACTTTTACACACACACACACTTACACACACACTCACAGTATACATTAAACATTAAAAGAGGCAGCTACAGGTAACACTTTAAACAATACAAAAACTGCTTTTTTAGCATCCACAAAACATGTTTTATTGAACCAGTGGGTGGTACTCGCTTGAAAGCTGCTCCTTATTATGTGAAGTGTCCAGCGTGCGTCACCTGTACCGCTGAATTTATTCCCACTTGTTTGCATTTGGTTGCTGACACACATAAACTTGTAACTTGGAAGTGTCTTTTTGCGTGATCATTAGCGGAAAACAGCAGCGAGTAAACACACCAAAGTCTCAGATTAAAGAACAATGTCTAAAAACAAAGAAATTAAAATCATCTATGACCTGTTTGGCAGGAAATGAGAGAGAAATACACCTCAATAATTATGAGTCCGTTACTGAATCACCAAGTTGGAGGTGTAGCGTCTTTGAAACAAAAAGCATTCCTCACCCCATCCTACATTATTCCCAATACACCTGTGAGAACCCACACCCTCTCAAACATTATAAATGTGTCCTTGTCCATACTTTAACCCCAATATAAGTCAAAACCTGCTTTTTAGGCCTTTTGATAATGCATGCAAAAATTAAAAAGAGCAATCAATTAAGTTAATAGTTTGATTTTCTGCCACATCATGCTGCATTTATTTGTTTATTTTTATGCAGTGCATGCCATGTTAAGTCACACCTTTAACAGCCAACCAAAGGAAAGTAACTATAAGTAATTTTTATCCAAATGTTGTAATGCCTATTAACAATTTGGTGTATTCACTTATTTTAAAATCTCAAATTATTATTATGTTGTATTCTTGGATGTATTCTACAGATGTTTGAATAACATGTTGAAAAACAAATTACTGTATAACTATGTATATGAATGAGAGAAAATATCCTCATATCTTTGTCACACCTACTCACTTATTCTTTTCACTCATTCCTTTATTTATTAATATATTTACAGCTAATCTGTCCAAACAAACAACAAAAGCGAAACTCATTGAGCCTCTTTACAACAATTGACTGATGAATCATAAAATCCACTTACTTGTTACACAACACGAGGAAAGCAGGTGTATGTGGATCCATCTCCTACCAGCTGCTGATCTTTAGGGCAGGAGGAGGACCACAGAGGTGTATAAAGTGCGCTCTTGTGTGAGTTAACTGCATGCTCGGACTGGCTGCTCCAGGATGCTGCTGTCTCTTCTGTAAATGCGCTGCTGCTGCTGCTGCTGTAATGCTCATGGCCATGGAGCCACCCGATCCGTAAGATCCTTTATGATTATTATCTTCACCAATGCACGACGCAACAGGAAGTAGGGTAATGAGAAAACCCGAGTCGAATGTCTTCCACAACCGGTGCGCTGATGAAAAGTTTGGGACAGCTGCACTTTTCTGTTTCTCATTAAGTTAGGCATGGCAGCTCTGTAAATGTTCTGCTCATAGATTCAAAGCCAGAAGGCACATTATAGGAATCCATTTTGAGTGACGTATTTAAAGAAATGTATTATTGTAATATGTCATTTTGTTATTTTGATCTGTGAGTTAAAGCAATATTGACCTATTCTACAGCTCAATATAAACATAAAAAGACAACACAGTGTTATGCATAGGAACACAAACACCATCGATATCACTCATAAACATTAATGTTAACATATCAATTACAATAAATTTGCAATTTTATTGAAAAGGATGCATCAAAGTGTAAATGCAGGTATTTTTTGTTATTATTTTATCCATTTTAACTCTCCCTATTTATCTATGAATCCTGAAAAAGGCAGTTTTTCCATAAAAAATATATGAATCAGCCAAATCAAGTCAGTATTTGAACTTTGTTATAATAGAAGCATGTTTTAATAACTTGATCAGAACTGAAGCAGCCTCCACATATCAGAATGATTTCTGAAGATAATGTAGAGACTGAAGACTGGAGTAAAATCTTGAAGATTGCCATAAATTTACATTTCAAAATATATTAAAATCAAAAAATATTGTTTTACTGTTTTTTGATTAAGAAAGTGGAGCCTTGGTGACTTTCCCAAAACAAGTAAAAATTGTGGTTGTAATTATTGCAAACTTTTTGACCGGTAGTGTATCTATCTGATATAAATTATTATAATTATAATTATTAGCAATGATTTTGAAGTACATCACAACACTATTCTGCTTATTTGTCTGGATGAAGTTTATAATGTGTTTTTATTTCTTAAGATAGTTTCCCTTAGTACTACATTTATACTGCTGTACCACTTATTGCTTTTATTTTAATGCAGGCTCAATACATCACTAAACTTAATAAATGCATCATTTTATTCATGGTTTATTCAATACTCTGAAGAGCGTATTTCTTTGTATTTAGTGTGCTTTCCAGCATCTGGCGACAGTCTGTCTTCCCAGGCGGTGGGTGGCAGCACTGGGGCCTCTGTATGCACTGGTCCATGAGTCCACAGAAGCACTCTCTATAGTGGTCACTTTGAGAACCAGACAATCAAAACCTCACACCGTCCTACAACAGGCCT
This sequence comes from Puntigrus tetrazona, assembly GCF_018831695.1. Lineage (NCBI taxonomy): Eukaryota > Metazoa > Chordata > Actinopteri > Cypriniformes > Cyprinidae > Puntigrus > Puntigrus tetrazona. The sequence goes on from NC_056713.1 coordinate 11,314,241, forward strand.
CCATTAAAAGGATTTCTACAGATGTGTCGCACCCAAAGGTCAATATCCTCACCATACATAGCCCCAGTCAGATCAGAGAAATTAACACTACTTGTACTGAGGAAACTATATTTTAGAGATGACAAGCCTTTGCTACCACCTCAATGTCACACATACTTACTGATAAAATGGCATTAAAGGATTTAAAGGGCCTATCCATAGTAGAAGTATAAAATAAAGTTCAACCCTTAAAACTTTGCAGTGGGGCAGTGGCTGCATTGCGCATATTTTTCTTAGCCCCGATAGATACTATTTAAGCCTTCGTACAAGTGTTGATGGATGATATTTAAACTAGAAGTGAAAAGAGTGCAACTTCAGCTATAGATTCTCTCTGTATTGTTATTTTTACTATTTATGCTATTTGATACAAAATACAATTTTATAAAAACAGTAACATACTATATAGAATTATATTGTAAATTATCATTTTGCATTCAATTCCAGTAGGAAATGGATGCCAAACATTAAAACAAAAAAAATCTCCCTTACAGCAGAGCTCTAACTCTGATGCTTTGTTCTAAATATTTTGTTTTTTCTTCTTTTTTTGATAATAATGCCTTTCCTGATGTGATCTGAGGTTTGAGGCGGAGAAAAAAGAAGTTCAATTAAAGCGTTTCTGAACCCGGTCAAATGGTTCAGAGGCTAATCATGAAGCCAGCCATCTACCAAAGTATAGTGTGATTATAGCCTAATCACAGGATTAGTATGTAGAGTTGAGTCATGGCCTCTGCCAACAAAGACAGACTGTTTGCATAGACACCGCTTACTTTTATTTCAAATGTTCTTAATTTGTATCTTAAAGGTCCCTACGATCACTGTGTGGAGTCTATGGCATCCGTGGATGACAGCAATCCGAGGAAAAAGCGTTTCTGAGCAACAACGCTTGCGATCCTCAACAATCCCCCTCAAAATCTTCTTTTCTTCTCAAATCCGACAGACCTATCTGCAAGCCTGGACAAATATTCATTCATTCTCATAATTATTATAAAAGGTATCTCGTTTGTTCTGTATTCCCATTCTGTATAACGCATCATTCTGTTTCAAATTTTCTCATTCCTAGTTAAATTTAGCATCATTATCCTAGATTAACAATTTTGCATCTACACTTAAATCACAAGTGACCAAATTGAATTTACATTTTGATATATAAAGATATATATATATACACATATATGGTTGATCTAGAAATATAACTTTCTTCTGCTCTTTTGCAGTTTCGAACAATAAGTTAGACTCCAGTGCAAAGCTACAAGCTTAGACACGCTCTGTTTATTATTGGATTCACTTAAATGCAGGTTAGTTCCTCTTAACTTCTTTATAGACCACTCTTGTTTTGGACCACCTTTCCAAATCTCATGATTGAGTGGTTGGATCAGACCACAGAGGATTGAGTATTTTGGATCCTGTCCACTCCAGCGCTCTCCACAGAAGCTGCTCAGATTTTCTACACCATCACTGCTTGGGATGAAAGAGAAGACCAACTAAACATACTACCAGTTTTGAAATTAGGAAGATGGTAATTAACCACGATTCCAACTTTTGTCAATCCAGTTCTGATCAGCTTTTAATGTATATGATTTGAAATTATTTTTTTAGTATATTTTTAGTTCTGCCAAAATGTAGAAGTGAACATTAGATTTTTCATCAATTATCTGGCTGTGCTGGGACAAAGGGAGTCACTCTGATGGTTTGTACAAAGTAGTAAGGATTTAGTAACGTACTTGTTAACTATTAACTATAATTCTTTAATCAGTAAATTCTTTTAATTTGCTGCTTATTATCTATCAGTTAATTAGAGATGGTTATTAAGGTTTGGAGTACTGGGTAGGATTGAGGATGTAGGAATAAGGTCATGTAGAATAAAGCATTAATATATTCTTAATTAGCACCTAATAAATGGATAATAATTCTAGTAATATGCATACTAATAAGCAATTAATAGATGTAACTGTAAAATGGACTAGAAATTTGAATTTATTTACAAGATAAATCAAGACTAGAATACCTGTACATGTATGGTTGGTATTCAGCCTGACTATGATGGTCCCTTCTTTCCATACTTGGGCTACACTTGTAGCAAGCTTCAGCCACTGGAGTCTGCTGTAGATGCTCTCAAGTGTGGATGGAGCAGCTAATATATATTATATTAGAGCTGAATTTCTCTGTTTCAATAATAGCATATGTAAGATATTGTGAATGGTGATACGTTACCCCCTGCACACAATCCTACAACACTGTCATTAGTGCTCATTTATCTCTCCTCCGACTCTCTCCTATAATGTTCAGTTCTTAAAAACAACACTGACTGAATTCATGCACTTGAGAACAGCATTCTGTTTATACATGACAAATGCTCCAACTACAATTAAGCATCTTGAATGTAATTCTAGTAGTGTTACTTTAAATCTGTGTTTTAGAAACTTTGGATGTACAAAATTTCAGCTTCACCATAATTCTTGTCCAGTGACCTAAGCAGTACACTTTAATTTTCTCTAATTTTATAGAATTACTTCTATTGCGTGAATTAATATATTGGTATGCGCCACTTAATATAATGTTATCGTCTAATTCTCTGCAGAAGTCCATGTTTGCAATGTGTTTTAGTTAAAATTTTAATGTAATTTTTAACCAGTTCAGAATGAACAGGACTAGCTATTTGTGGGTCTCAGGTAATCAAATTAATGACAGAATTTGACCAGACTTCAGAGAGATCTTGGAAGTGAATGTGTGATGTGAAAGAGAGTCTGGGAACAGGTGAGAGTATAAAACAAAAGCACGACTGGCCCGCCATTTATTATCTTCCAAAAACTAGCCTAAAGCATGGTCTTTTGTTCCTCAGGGATAACTGTACAGGGTTCTGCTGCAGCTGAGTTTACAAATGGTGCCACGTCAATCTTCGAGTATGAAGACACACAGGAGTACATACCAGACCTGGTGGCCTTCCAAGGAAAGGTAACCGTTAACCAGAGGTCATTAGCTTTACTGCGTAATTATAGAGACATTTCTTCTACAGAAAAGAGGCTGCTGCAGTGTATATGTTTGTTTTTGAGAGCACTACCTTTATAAAAAAAGTTCTGAAAATCAGAACATTCATGTTTTCAACATTTTTTTGTGCAGTGATAACGATTTGCAGTTGTCTACAGGAAGTATTACACTTTGACCCAACAGTAGTAATAATTTTCATCTTTACCGCGTTTTTAAACGGGTTGTAGTCACTAATCCACAGTCCAGTGTGTTGTTGAAAAATGGTGGTGATTATTATACGCACGGTATGGTGAGAGAAAATTATCAAGCGTGACCTAATGACAGGCGTCAGTGGGTCTGCCCACTTCTCATTAGACACTTGGATTGATCAGAATTACCGAGTACGATTACAGGTTGGTAGTGATTTTTTTTTTTGGTGTATACATACACATCTTGTCCAGTATAATGAAATATTGCATTTGTTTTGTTAGGTTCGTTATCAAGGAGGTAAAAGAGCGGACTGATTTTGAGGCTTTAAGTCAATATCCGTCAGGCTATCTCTACGTAAGACCCTTGCCTTTTACTCCAAAAGCAAAAGTTTCCTGATGTGATGTGTGAAGGCTCAGGGAAAGCTCAGCTGTAACAGTGATGCAACAGTGACGGCGGGATTACATCATTCAGAGCTGATTACACTGAAAACAGGTAAAACAGCCAGATTTCTTCCACCATTGTATATTCTTTGCCAAACACTCTTATTTTTAAAACCATGGTTTACTTAAAAAGAAATACAAAGATTCTATATAAACGCTGTAAAATGAAATTTCGTTCAAAGTCACGGAAACTAATTATGAATTTGCAGAGATTTAATTGTTTTATTGGACCACTTTATTTAACTCTGGAAGTCATAAAATACTGCTTGGTTTGCTGATCAGATCCACACAAAAAATGTAAGCGTTAGACAACAAGTGCTAATATCGATATGTAAAATTACCGATAATTCTATAAACATCAATGCTACGAACCGCTGGAAACCATGTACTCATTCACCATCACACACCACTCAACCATGTTTTACAGATGATGCCTGTAGCCATTAAGATGTATGCTTTGATCTTAATTTCAGCCATCCAAATTATATTCAGAAGTGGTCTGGCTTTTCACTTTTTTTTTTTTTCGGGAAGGAGTCTAAATCTGGTCTTGTTGCACCTTGTGAGTGGCTAGCTCTGGTGAAGTCTCCTCTTTTGTCTGATTTTCCCAGTAAAAATTTTATGCACCTTCACTCAGACACTTTTCTTCCCATGCTTCTCTTTTACTCTACCATGCGTCATCGATTCGCGGCATTATTACTCAGTTTGGCAGAACCCTTGGGATTGACAGAAATGTGGACATCCTGAGGCCATTAATCATGAAACCACCAAAGGGAGTTTGGTTTATTGTTTGCATGTTTCATCCTTAATTTGTTGAATTACGGCCCGTTCTATATGTAAATGCATGGATATGATTATTAAAAATATTTCCAAAATGTATATATTATAGAGTTATTTAGGGTGGGGCGGCTAAAATAAACACTTGATCTGCAATGACTTCATAATCGTGTTGCATTATGTAGTCTATGGAGTGGCATACTCAGGAAACAGACGATTTCTGCTTTCTCTCTCTCCTGATGGATTGTTTTAGGTTTCAGAAGCCCTATGAATTTAGCCCGACTTACATGAATGTTTGCGACAAAGCATAATGTGGAAGTTCCACTGACAACAGCTTCCTAAAGGCAAATGGCACACCAACCAGAATTAACTGATCTTGGAAATGTGAAAGTGATAGAATAGCCCATACACCTGTCATGAAAAAGCTTTTGAGTCAGTTGTCCAATTACTTACCAGCTTTGTATAGGAAGGGAGGTACATATCTCAAGGCTATACTTCCTAGACCTTTCCTCAATTTTTGATCAGAAAACCCTCAAATTAAAGCTCATAATGTGCACTTTAAATTATCTCTCTTTTACCTTATGAATATGTTTTGGTCAAACAGCTAAAATAATACAAAATTATCTAAATATCATATGGACCTGAATTATAATGAATATACGAGTTTTCATATTATGTATAAGTAGTCATCCATCTAACAGGTCTTGTCAGAGGCAGCATGGCTGAAAATAGTGATCTGTCTGTGGTGTTATGAACACAAGAAATTCGCGGCTCCACTGACGTTAGCTATCATATTGTTCTCTTAACCTTAAGATTATTTTATAGTCTTTTAACACATTTTGCATGCAGCAAACACATTTTCTTATTCTAAACACTGCTCTCTCTCTCTACTCTATAAAAGAAAACAAAGGAAGGGCAGCAAATCCACTGAAGAGAGGCAATGAGGCTCTGCTTCCATACGCTCAGGTAGTGGTTACACAGATTCTTCCCAATGGAGAAGCAATGTGAACATGGTGTGGACTTCCCCATTGAAGAATGTTTGCCAAACAAGGTCAGAAAAATCCCACATAGCATCTCATTTCAACTGATCAAATGTTCGTAACTTTTATTGTATATATATATATCTTTTATCATTATTTAATACTTAATAAGATTTTGTCGCTGCCTGTCTTCTATAGGTGTCTTTAAAGTTCTCGTCTCCCCTGCCACTGCCTGGAAGGCGTCATCTTTGCCCAACCTGAAAGCCAGTCACAAGCTCCATGTGCTCGGTAGGGGCTTCGCCAGATCTCAGGCGTGCTGCTGCTGTAAGGACCAGAGGCCGGAGCTGGATGCCGCCGCTGTATGTTACACCAGCTGCATTTTGATTACTACTATTACACACTGACTCAGATTTTTAAACAGCGGATGATAGATCATAGGTTTAACCCGACCTTACTTCACTTTGGACCAATTAGTTGGTATGGCAATATGAAAAATTTCTAAACTTTTGAAGACAAAGTTTTTCAATTTTTTTATATTTATCCTGAAGCTTTGCATGGTGGATAAACAGAAGACAAAATATATAATTAATATAATTAAATTATTATTAATATAATTTAATATGTCAACATTATTAGTACTATTTAACCACTGCTCATTAATGGCATTAAGAGTTGTAATTTATTAAGAAACCTTTTATTACCACTTTTTACTTGGTGTTTACCCCATTTAGCCATTTTATTCAACATTTTATCAGCATTTTAATGTTTCAAAAATATATTTTAACAACTGCTTCACTGCTTGTAATATCAATATAAAAATGCAGTGTAGTGAAAAAATATGATATTACTGCACTAGTTTTGAAATCTAAATTGATTAATTAAAATCAACTTTACTACTTGAGTGGATGCACGCGTGACATTTTTAATCATTCAATTTAAAAATGGGGCCATATTTTTCAGAACCACATAGAAACAATTTATAGGAATACAAAAGAACATTTTTTTAAGAACTTGGAACGTGTGGCCATACACTAGACTTTATACTTTTTAATAATGGTTTTGATTAGTTATTAGGAGACTCTGATCCTACAGATCAATATCTGTCAATACTCTACAGGTCTTTGGAATGCTGCCGGTCCCAGATTTTGTGGAGTTACACCTACAGCGCTCGAGGGAGTTAGAGCCTTACCCCTGCCGACCTCCCTGGAGGTGATAATCCCACTGCGCTGGGCCTGGGGCGTGGCCGATCCACGCTTCATGCCACCCACTACAGTGACCAAAACTGACGCCTACAACATCTTTGGAAACAAAAACTTCCAAAATCTCTCCTTTTTGTATTTCAGAGGTCTTTAAGTATCATCAGGATTCTTACTGTCATTGTCATCATGTACGGACATGAATAACACTGTACTTTTTTTCAGACAGAGCGGAATCAAAATGCGCTACCAACTCTGGCGTGAAGCACCTGTAATTTTACTAATAAGCAACATGTCGATGGTCATCTCACGTGTAAAGTAACTTGTTTTAAGAATTTGGAAATCGCGGTTTTATCTGATTGCGTTTGATAAACGTATCAATCAAACAGCTGGAAGTGTCGACCTTGAGCAATTTTCCAGTTCAGTGAGGAAATGAGGAAGATCCGCAAACTCTTTCCAGAAACCTGGATATGGGATCTCTTATGCACTGTGTGAGTGTATGCAGATCTGCACCACAGCATTGCTGTATATATAAAAGTACAGTTCTTTCTGATTAAACAGAAGAAATATATTCTTGTCTTCATCAGGGAAATCAGGATCTGTGGATATATCTCCAAGGCGGTCTGCAGACACAATCACTTCAAATAGGCAGCAGGTGCTTTCTGCACATCTACTGTAGGAGTTTGAGTGGCTCCCAAAACTAGCAATCACTGCTTTCCCGGCACTGCTTTTTATGTAGGCTTGCGCACCCTTACTCCGTTATCCGTGAAAGAAGCACGTTCACTCTCAAAGCCACCGTATTCAACTGCCTCCCCAAATGTATCGCTGGTAAAGCCAGCTTTATGTGTTTTTGCAAGCATTTTGCAGTAAAAGGATTTCGGTAAAAGGCTGCCACTGGACAAATCTGTGTTTTCATAAAAGGTGAAGGAGTCACGCTTTTGCAGCAGACTCAGATGCAGTTCAAAGCTCAATAGTGTAAAAAGGATGCATTTACCTCAGTAATGTTTGCTCTGAAGAGAGCCAAAACCTTCCCCAAGTGGATTATTACACTCTCTGCACTGGAGTAAGACAGATGAAAAACTGCTATAAGAACAAAAAGCTCTGGAAAGGATTTTATTGTATGAGGACATGTTATTACACATATGATAGTGAATTTCATTTTATGTTCATCAACCCAAATCCACTGCTCACTGGTGTGTGTGTTTTACAAGGAAAGATGAACATTACAGGTCTTACGTCTGGTGATTTGCAGAGCCGGAGCGGTCTGTGGCATGATGAAGTGGTGACTTTCCCGGACGAGGCAGAGTTGATACTGTGATGCAGAAGGCGTTCTCTGGTAGAGTCGTGCTTTTGGATATAGTTCTAGAGTCTTAAGAATTAATTAAGATCTATCTATCTAGCTATTATTATCATCATAAGAAATTGAAACAACTTTTTTTTTCAGGCAGAGGAACTAAAAAATCAATCACTCCAGAATGAGCTTATCTATTTTAACAGGTCAGTGGTGGTGTTATAGTGTGTTGAGCTGTCAATTAAAATGAGAATAAAATCAACAGCTAATAGATGTTAAACTCTGTTACATGGTCTCAGATTACCACATACCACAGATAATAATTTTTTTTTACATTATTGCACTTAAAAGTAATTGGAAGCCAATATTAATATACTGGATAAAAGAGGCATTTTGCTGACCAATGTCTGAACCTTGATATTCTCAAGGTTACTCAGAAACTATGCATATGTTTACCTAGGGCAAGTACGAGATGGATGGTCACCCAAATGATGTGGTTTAGTTACTGACTAACTGGATTTAGCCTGTCTCAGTTTGTTCAAGTTTCTTCATGTCATTCAAACAGGCTGGATGATGATGAGATCAAACCATGCAAACAAAATCTCACTTTATTCATTAAAATTACTGGCTAAATGGATGTTTGAAATATGACAGCATTTCCTACACTGACACGCTACAATAGGGTAGAGTTAACTGACAAAGCCTTTTTCAGGTGAAAATGGTCATGTTACCCCAATCCTTTGTAACCACTGTATGCTTGTATTATATTCAAGCATATTTTTAAAATATGCATTTGAATCATCTAATGTGAATTGTTGCTAGACTAGAAGAGTCCTGATATCGATGCAGAAACATTTTATGTAAAGAATAAAGTTAAATGCTTCAATTTTTGGTTTTCAAACCATGTGTAGTTTTCACAAGAGATGGAAAATTATTATCTGTAGATTAGTACAAATAATAGGAAATTTTACCTGATGTTTTTGTTTATATTCAATTTCATTAGACCGTCCACAGAGACATCGTCTCTCAATCTACCCAAAGTCTTTGTCAAAGTTCTGTAAAAAGCTTTGTCACTGTTCTAGGTGAGCCTAAAATATGCTGTAAATGTACCTGGCCTTGCACTAATTACTTTGTAATATAAATGTGAAAAGGTTAAATACTATGTAATCAATAGTTCTAATTAGGTATCTCTGGGTTAATATAATGATCATATGCTTATCTGGTTTGTAGGTGATCTGATGGGTCGTGCTCTCTGAGGAACATAAGCTGATCTGTTGGCTGTACCAAATGCGGCTGTGGAGAGCAAACATGCCTTTTTTGCCCCAATATCTACATCCTTTCCAGTACCTGGAGGCAATGGGCAACTCACTC
>NC_056713.1:11323605-11326652 GCF_018831695.1 Puntigrus tetrazona
ATGAAAGGGAGATTGTGTGTAACTTCAGACCAGTTCTCACAAGTGAGGAAAGATGACCCAGTTGTAAAGGTAAATGATAATGTGAATGCCCACTTTCCTGAGCGGCACCCTCCATGGCTTTTGTAAAGATGTGAGGAGCTAGTGACAGCCCGAAGGGAAGAACCCAGTACTTACGTGTTTGCTCTTCAAAGGCAAACCAAAGGAATGGCCTTTGCCTTGCAAGAATTGAGACATGAAAGTATGAATTCTTCAGATCTATTGCCTCGAATCAATCCTGATGCCAGACGCATGTTAATGTGTTTGAGGGTCAGCATTTAGAATGGGAGCTTGTGAAGGGTCTGGTTCTATACCCTAAAGTTAACTGTTGGTTAACTGTTGTATAGCTCTATTGTTTTTTTAGCACTGTTGTATTTTTGCCTATGTGTAGCACCAGTATGTAGCACCTTGGTCCTTTGAGATGCGACATCTCATTTTACTATATGTCCACATGTGTAGCAGAAATTACAATAAAACTTGACTTGACTTGAAGTCAGGAATAAAGAAAATGAGAACACAGGGGTGAGAACACCACAATTCCCCTTCTTTTCAGCCAGGGGTGCAGGCTCTAGTGCACCCCATCACCAAAAGGATCGGCATGTCTGATTGAAGAACGGCAGCATTCTCCCCTCATACCCTCTGTCCTCATAAACTTCAAATGTCACCTTCTGAAAATGAATCGTACAGCCAAGCAGAATAGTTCTAAAAAACTAACAGGATGAATTAGAGAGGTTTAGCCAAGTGACCAGATACCTTGCCAGTGGTCTCAAGGGAACCATGTTCGATTTACCTAGGCAAGGGTTTCTGCAGCTAAGTGGACCAAACGGTGCTGTGGTAGGCGGTAAAACATCCTTGTCGGCTCGGTCTGTCAGGTATGCCATCGATGGATGAGGGAACAGAGGTTTTCGCAAACATTCATCGAGCTTGCTGAATGACGGAGCTATTGCATCAGAATTTGAGAAGATAGAATGTTTGTGTCCGAGCAGGCTCTGATGCAAAGTTTCAGCATTTCAGCAAAGTTTTGCATTTGACCATTGAAACTGGAAGGGCCAGAACCTCTGTGACTTAGATAAGGAGGAAATTGCTCATTTATTGACCAGGAGGTGGCTTTCTGCGAATGGTGGTGCGTCGGTTGAGCTTGACTGCAGGACCAGGCTGTTTTGGGGCATGAGCAATCCTCACACATTCATTTGTTGGGATCGTTTACTGAGATTATTTGGTAAATACTGGAAAGCTATGAAACTGATATCGCTTTAGTACACAACAGTAGGAGAATAGACAATAGCCTAGTAGGCAGTGTGCCGATATGTCACTCCGTTGTATTACAAAGTTTGAATTCTGGCTCAAGGACCTTTCCCACCCTACTCTCTCTCTCTCCCTCTTGTTCCATGTCTCTACTAAACTGTCCTATAGTAAAAAAGACAAATCAGCAACAATACATTTGCAGATGTGTGCTTTTCCCCCTAAAATACATCATTTGGTTGCGAGAGATTTAAAACTTGAAATAAAGATTTAATATTTGACTAATATGCACTAATATTAAGTATAGATTCATAATTAAGATCTAGATATTTACATATGTACAGTATTATTAAATCTATTTAATAAATAATGACAGGGCACAAATACTTCAGCATTACTTGACAAATTGTTTAATAGCATCTAGAATGCAGAAATTATTGTTACAAGAAAGTGACAGAAAAACAGAAAAAGTGTTGCCATATATTCCAGTGTACAATAGTTCAGCCATTAGCACTTCATATCAATGCCTGAAAAACATTTGGTCAATCAGTTTTTTATCAAGAAATGTAACATATCTACTTTCAATCATATTACATTCATATTTGTTATTTATATGTCATTTGGTAATTTGGAAAAAGAAAAAGAAAAAAAAACAAATTTACTGTACTTACAGTATTGTTTATGCACATGGGGAAGTGTAGTCAACCACAGAAAATTCACCTGGAAAAATAGAAACACAACTTAGTTTTTTGTGCTCTACATTGTCGAGCTTGTCTCAATAAAACTAAAATGCATTATGGTAAAATTAAATACAGCATTGTAAAGCACAATCACACAATGCTTGTATCACGAGGCCACTAAGATTTATAAAAACTTTAAAATGCAAATTGTGTTTTTAATTATTTATTTATTCTATTATTATTTTCTTATTTATTATATTTTGCTGTTTTTTTAATAAAAAAAATGTATATTGTACTTCAGAGAGCACAGTGAGGAATAAACACGTACTGATCTTGTAGTAGTCATAGACGGTCACTACAGCTGGTTTCAGGTTCTGCACCGGTACTTCCTGCACGAGCTGCAGGCTGATGGACTTCTCCTGACTCTTTTTCAGCTGGAATGAAAGAGAAAATTATTACATCATGTTTATAGAGAGATTTATTTTACAGCGTAGTGAAAAGTACATAATAGTGAAAAATTATTGAACACATGATGTATAAGAATGTGTTAAAGAAATAGCTGACCACAAAAATATCATTTAAAAAAAAGTCAATATTGTTTCCTGTAGTGCAAAAGCGGTCTCATGAATCAGGACAGACATATGCATAGATTAAGAACTGTTTACTAGTAATAACAGTTCTAAATAAATATGCCATTGGATTTTAATGTGAGAGAGACAGCAAGGGATGGATTTCTGAATGGAGAAAGCTTTGTTATGGATGACTATGATTCATTGTTTTTCTACTTTTTATTTCAAAAAGGTTAACTGATGGACTGGAAGTGTTATGCATTTTTGTTGAGGATTTTATCAGACATTCTGATGGCACCCATTCAAAGGATCCACTGGTGAGCAGGTGATGTATTGATACATTTCTCCAAATCTATTCTGATGAAAAAAACTAATTCATCTACATCATGTTTGACCTGAGATTGAGTACAATTTTATCAAGTTTTCATATTCAGGTCAACTATTCACTTAAGTGAGCACAGTCATTTTATTAATTTTATTGGTCAGTGATCTATAGCGAAAAGGTTTTGAACCCCTCAAT
>NC_056713.1:11326776-11328645 GCF_018831695.1 Puntigrus tetrazona
CCGACAGCAGCTTGACGTTAATGATCACCATGTTGGTTTCTGCTCGTGTGCCGTTATACCTGTCATATAATCATTCCAACAATCACTAGCACGCATTGTTCTGTATGTAGTCTGACAGACAGCAGGGAGTCTATTAAGCCATGAACTTGTTGAATTTGTTACAGCTGTATGCAACATTTGTTTTTTTTTACTAATAATTTATTCTTACCAATAATTTAATAAAGAAATACAGCAAAAGAATAACCCCTATCATTCAAATATGAAATATAAATATTTTGTAACATTTACATTATCTTTACGGTCACTTTTGAGCAATCAAATGCATCCTTTTTTTAAAAAAGTCAGAAAAAAGCCAACCTGTGAACAATATTATATAATTTGTATGTATTATATTTTTATTGCTAATTTGTAGCATTTAAATGTAGAGTTTTTATTTTTACAGTATTTTTGTATTCAAAAGAGCTGTATAAGTTGTCTAAAATAATATTTATGTTTCATGGGAGAGACATAAAGGTTTGACAGAAATAAATGTAAATATTGCTCTTTCCCTAGTGTCCATGTCTTTAAAAGTTACTAAATTACAAAATATTTATTTCTGGGTAAATTATTCCTTTAAATAATGGCAGTGTTTATAGTAATTACTTGCAAAAAAAAGAATGACATAACGTTACATTTTTCGGACATTCACGTAATAGACATAAAGGACAGTAATGGAAATCTGGCTCACCTTACAGTGGTGGTTAGCGTAAAAGCTGGGTTCTTTGTGTTGCTGCAAACCCCAGGATTTGCTTTGATTTTGAAGGCCAAAGCCTCTGGAGGAGGCGGGATATTGTAGAGCAAGGCAAACTGAGAGACAATAAGCACAGTATGACGTCAAAAACAAGGTTATTTATATCAGCAGCTTTCAGGTAATGCGACCCTCTTAAGTACAAACTATGTGCTTAATGTAGAAAGTAATGCTCGTGTAATAAATTCTAAATAGAAGGCCAGTTGGAGCTTTACTAAAACATGATAACAATATGCTTTCAGCACTAATCAAATTTTCTATATTGGGAAAGAATAATTCTAGTCTGGATGTGAGCAGTACAACGCAACAAATGACAGCAGAACCCAATAATCGGTTATGTCTCATTGAGCAGATGCTTTCATCCAAAGCAACAAGTAGAAGAGCGTTTGTGACCCCGGACTACAAAACCAGTCATAAGGGTCCATTTTAAAATTTAAATTTGCGCTATATATCATATGAAAGCTGAATAAATAAGCTTTCCATTGATGTATGGCTAGGACCAGACAATATTTGGCTATGGGAGACACAACTACTTAAAAGTCTAGAACTTGAGGGTGCAAATGATAGCCTATATCTACAGTAGTACATTTACAAAATATCCTTATTTTTGGCAAAGACAAATACATTATTTTGACCATGCAACATATTTTTGGCTATTGCTATGAAACCTGTGGTTTTGTGCCACAGAGCAAAGAAGCGAATGAATGAAAGAAATCGCAACTGAGGATTTGAAGCTAATACCAGACGCGCTCAAGAGATGATTCACACACAGAGGCAGCACGCAGACCTGCACAAACACACAGCCTTTGCCTTCTGCCCTGAGCTTGTATGTGCCGGTAGCTTCCTGTAGCTGTTTCTCCTGGTAAAGCAGCCGGTTGTTCTGGTTTACGGTGAACTGGTTCCTCTGGCCTGAGGGGGAGGTCACGCTTACAGTAATGGATCCTTCTGGATTGTAGGTGGCAGCACTGTATTTAGCGAGGGCCTGGAGTGCTACTACAGTATCCTGTTCACAGAGAGAGACAGCAACACCACTTACAGTCAATAATGATAAAACACATTATAAAGACAGAGAGGGATCTAAA
>NC_056713.1:11328923-11329101 GCF_018831695.1 Puntigrus tetrazona
ACAAAGACAGAGCCTGAAGAGCCACCACTGTGTCCTGAGAATAAATGTGTTCAGTAATGTGACTTTTAGCCATTATTCCGCAGTCATGTGTTAGATGAGTAGTTTGAGGCACCTGTGTTGAGGAGAATCCTCCATAGGCATTCTGCTGCTTCACAAGCCAGCTGACGATCCTGTTAGC
>NC_056713.1:11329391-11329550 GCF_018831695.1 Puntigrus tetrazona
AGTGAATCTGCAGTGAGAGAAGCTAGCAGCACATATGAGCTGATCTCCACTGCCAGAGAATCAGAGTCATCAGCAGATGTAGACTGAGACCAGTGGAGAGCAGACCCTTTAGGACACATGGACAAAAGAGACACCAGTAACTCAACTAAAAGACAACAG
>NC_056713.1:11329901-11331893 GCF_018831695.1 Puntigrus tetrazona
CTGAGACCAGTGGAGAGCAGACCCTTTAGGACACATGGACAAAAGAGACACCAGTAACTCAACAAGTACGAAAAGACAACAGTAATTAATCAGAAGCAAATCTCTTACCCTCTGAAATGGCAACATCATCCAGTTTCTTGAAGAGCTGCTGTCGAGTGTCTGTGTCTCCAGCCAGACTGAAAGTGTAGGCGAGTAGAGCAGTGGTGTATGTGTTTTTGACATCCTCAATGACAGACTTCAAGCATGACAAACCTTTAGAGACGACAGGATCCTGAGATAAAAACAGAAACAGAAGTTGTGAGCATCTTGTGAGTATATATAGTATTTCCTGTAGATGAACTTACTGTGACTGGAGTTTCAAGTTCAAGCAGTGATGCAGTAATGTAAGCAGTCATGGTCACATTATCATTTACTCCACCCTGGAACAGAGGAGAAGTAGAGGTTAATAAAGTAACACATTCAAAACTACTAGAGGAAGGTTTATCTAGACAATGTTAATTTTAAGCAGACAGGCTGACCTTCATTCTGTTGTTGAAAAGTCTTCCCTGTTGGATGAAACAGCCATCTGAATCCTGTCTGATTATTAACCATTCCTTTGCGATCTGAATAATATGTGGATCAACAAATATGTATTTTTGTGCTTTGCCAAAAGACCTCAGGACAAAGGCAGTCAACCTGGTGTTTGAAAGATTTAATAAAAAAAAAAAAAGTCATCAGAAGTTTCAATGAAAACAAAAAAATCTTTTTTAACAAATGATTTGAACAGATTAAATTTTTTTGACTATGTTATTGAAGATTACAAAAAAACTTAACAAAGGAGTAAAAAAACATTACCATGTATTCCCATCACCATAACCGAATGTGCTGTATGCACCATCGGAATGCTTGTAGTTCAATTGTCTCTGATATCCTGTTTAGTGTGATAATAGTTTACTTTAACAATTTGTTTGGGGTGATCCAATGTGTCTTGACTATTCAGCTTAATTCAATCACAATCAGAGGTGTTGAAAAATCATTTTAAAAGATTATCAGTCTCAGTATTTTCTTGATCCAATTGATTTCTCTCACCACTCTTAAGGAAGCCGGTGGCTCTCTCTCGGATGGCTGAGGTTAGCTGTTCTGTATTTTCCAGATACTGCAGAATGTAAATATTAGGAGAAAGAACAGCCATGTTTTGTTCTCCACAGCCGTATGGCATCCGTAATAATCCATGAAGATTTGTCAGTGCACGACCCAATATGTCTCCTACAAACCAAACACAAAAGCAACATTACATTTTAGAAATCGAATCTGCTCATATATCATTTTCCACACTACTTTGTAATTTACTAATTACAGCTTGTGTATGTAAATGTTACCAATGACTGAAACAGATGATCTGACTGATCCCTCTATGACATCTTTAGGAAGAGTGAGATCCACTTCCTCTGAGAGACTGTCACCTATGAGCCAGAGAGACAAACACACATATCAGTGATCAGCAGAAAATGCTAAATGCTGTGATGCTAAATATTGTTTGCAGACAAACCTTTTGGACACAGTAACCAGCTGTAGGTCTCTGTCTTTTCAGTTCCTTCAGCCTGCAGAATAAAACAATAACATCAACACATCATACTGACACAAGCAGCATTAGGATCATAAATAGATGACGTCTGAGAGCCGTTTGACGTGCGCTGACCTGTACAAGCAGACTTCTTGTGACTATGTCAATGCGTCCTCTCTCTGGCACACTCACAATCTCGTTGTCACACACAGTCTGGGACGCCTCTGCCTCTGCACTGACTGTAATATTCAAGACTCCTACAACAAAAGACATGAACATGAAGATACAACAGAGACTGAGAAACAATGATTCAGACTGGAAAACTCACCAAGAACAGAAGGAGTGAGGATCCATTTAAAGGTTTTTCTTCCATTAGCACACAGACAGGATGAATACTGATCATCAGAGGAGGCTTTGAGAGTGTACTCTGAAGAAGGAGCTGGAGTCAC
>NC_056713.1:11331993-11336198 GCF_018831695.1 Puntigrus tetrazona
TTTTTTTTTTTCATATTTTTGATATTAAAATATTTAATTTGAAAACATTCTTTAATCATTCAAATAATTTTCATTCAATGAATAAAATACATGTAATAACAGGCCTGAAAGTCAAGGCAGCGGTGTAATTCCTTCTCTGTTCTCTCCTGTAGAAGTATTGTCTTCTGTTCATTGTAAACCAGAGAAATAGTAAGCTGCAGATTTTCTTCTGGTTTTAGAAGGCTTATACATAGTTTAGATTCAGAGCCTGATCTTATAACACCCGGAAATGTCACCAAGAACATCCTGCAAAAAGAAAGTGTATGTGCATCCCCGTTGTGTGAAATTACAGTTAGTCTGAGATAAGAGCATGGATACAAACACACATGAAAGAACATACAAATGAAGATAAAACCAAAAATAGGTTCTAACACTTACGGCTTAGAAGTTCCTTGGTTAAGAGAAATCAGTAAAACACATGTTATTAATATTCCTCTTTTGAGTAACGCAGGAAAAAAAGACATCATGAAGGGATGCAAAGAACAAGATGTGTGTACAAATGTCTAAACCTTTTATAAACACAGTTTTTTTTTGACTGGTCACTTGACCTCAGTGATGATTAACTGCAGATGCAACTCTGGTTTCCTGATGACATGAGTTAGGTATCTCACTATGGCTATGACCTGCCTACAGAAGTTATGAACCAAAAAGGTTTTGTAGTTAAAAGAACTAGATATAATGAGGTCTTTAGTGAAAGGAGATCGAAAATTAGAAACACTTTTAACAGTTCCAAGTTATGTGCACGCTTTGCAGCAATATGGGTCATTTCCCTTTTGCGTGTCTGTTCTTACAGTTTCTCCAGTAAAAGAGAGCATGCATGCAAAGTGCATTTTTGGACAAAAGCGACGCATTCCAGTTCTAAAACTCTCTCATTTACAACTGTCCCAAAGGAATAACCCATACAGTTGAGCCCTTAGCATCACACTTTAATGGTTGCTCAAAATTCTCTATAATCAGTTCACTTAATGTTGGGATGCAGTTTTGAAGACCAGGGTTGACGCTCCAAAAGATAAACTGTTTTGTTTTGAATTGGAGCACCTTTGAGTGTTTTGAGAGTTTGATCTGAAATAAGACTGAAACAATTTTGAAGGGATAAATGATCCTGTACATATCAGTGCTATTAAACTGAGACAACCGGATTCCTTCTAGAACTGACCCATGTTCATATGTTGTGGGGAGGTCAGTAAAAGTGAATTTGTCAATTTCATAATTGAGTGATGTAGTTGCAGATCTTGTCATGGTGATTTCTGTAAAATACAAATAGATGGTAAGTGTAAAACTTGCATTTTAATGAATTCATATCTGAAAAGACTCAATTGAAGACTTAATGCCTCACCTGTTCCTTCTTCTGTGACTGTTGCTTCAACTTGAAGAGACGACACACTTTCACCCGTGATTTACCAGATACAGGCTGCCCATAAGTGTATCTGTGAACAATGTACAAGTAAAAGATGGATGGAGGAAAACAATACTTTCTTTATGCTTTTAATACATTTAAGTAAGATGCTACTCACTTTCCACAAACCTCAACTGCCATTAACTCTTCATCTACGCTCACTGTCTTTGGTGCTGTCACAGTAACTTCAAACTTAGGCAAAACTACAGAGGATGAAAGATGTAAGATGTAGCTATTCCTGACTTATCAGTTTGTCCTGAACAGAATCCTGGGTTATTTCTCTTAACATTTTACTCCTTCACTCGAAACTATATATATATTCTTTATCTGACATTTCCCACTATACATTTCTAATTCCTGAGTTTAATGTTATATTTGTATATTTGTGGAGTTAGTGTCATTGAACTGTTTACATAAAGGCTCCAGCAGTAAACATCTTTGTTTTTTACACATCATTGATCTTCACATCCTCAATGTTTACTAAAATGTAGGGTATCAAGAATGTAGGCCTATATTTGATGACACCAACAGTATTTCTAGTTGTTTAACCTTTGAAACATTCACAGCTCACCTGTCTGTCCTGGAATATAGATGGGTTTATCAGTCTGGATAAAGGTCAGAGGATGGTAAGACCTGAACATGACTTTTCTCTCTTGAGTTCAACCTTCAACCAGATAAATGTTCATAACAATGCAGGACAGTTTCAGGAAATGCTGAAACGTTTTTTTTTAATCAATGAAAAACATCAGTGTTAATGTGTTGATTTAGCCTCATTGTAAAAAGCAACAGACAATTACACAGAAATAAAACAAACAATGTTTTATAGAAAAAACAGGCCTGGTGTTTGTCCGAAGGAGTCCTTTCCAACAGCATCTAATGTTCAGATTCATGATTAGTGATTATCCAGGTCTTGATATGAAATTGATTCTCATGCTAAAGGTGGTCCTTCAAAAACCTTTGTATTGATCATCTGATTAATGATTCAACCAAGTAGCCGATCTAAAACTGCAATATTAGTACTGTACTAAAGCCTAGAAATATATAATGCACTATAATGTAAGTATAATACAGTAAAATATAAATGATGCATTAACTTATACAGATACTTACAATTTTTTATTAGCAACTCAAATTTACAACAAATTTATGCCGACATTTTATGAGGAAAAGCATATTTATTTTTATACTTTAAATTATTTTTATTCATTCACACAACCTATAGAAAATGGTAAAATATAAACACTATACAAGAACAAAAAAAGCCCTACTGACTACTAAGGATACTTATCTTTTTCTAATCAACAAATAATACTAAAAACAAGGGTCAAGAATCCCTTACACCCACTCAGAGTAAATGTTTCTTCATATTTGCAAAGCCTTTGACCCCTTATTATATACAGCTCAGTTCATTAAACTTTGTCAAGTACTGCATATCTGTTAATACACAAGATTGTACACCATGATAAAGATTTTAGCTCTTGCATAGGAACCCAGAGCTTTACGTGTATTGACCCTGCAGGGGTTCTTCTTACGCTATTCCAGGGACAGCATTATCACCTGGTCGCCGGGAGGAGGTTGAGATGGAGCAGTCACAGGTCTGTGATGGTCTGAATCGCCTGCCACAGGCTTTGGGTGTCCCTGCTGTCACTGAAACAATGGGCTATCCTCTTGGAGTACTGTCTCTTAGCCTCTCTGATGCCACGGGACAGGTCGGCCCTAGCTACCTTCAGGCCCTACTCATCTCTTGCTTTAAAGGCAGCTTTCCAAGCCTTTAGGAGTCTGTAGACCTGCCCTGTCAGCCATGGCTTCTGGTTGGACCGGACAGTGATGGTCTGTGTAAGCAGTGACCATCTCTGCAAGTCTGCACGCATGGTTTAAAAAAATCAGCCGAGATGAGAAAATCATCTGGGTTGTCTCATCTCATGCTGTCTGTTGCTCACTGATTTGCTGGTACAGATCATTTAGTGACTCACTCCTGTTATTATTGTTGGAGATGGGAGGGAAGTATACAGCAATTAGTAAATTAAAGGTACTTATGAAAATGTTAAGGATTACAAAGAGGGTTACATATGAATACCCCCAACCCCACACACAGAGGATTCATTTCTTTCCAACTTAAATGATCTAAATTATAAGACAGAGGACATGTGTTTATTTGATAACTCTTTTATTTCCTACCTGGGTATATGTATACATTTTATTTTTTTCATTCCAAGGCATTGTTAGTTACCACTCCTTCCTGTCATAACTATGCAGAAGTGTGATTTCAAAAACAATTTTAAAGCTATTGAACTACATCTTGCTAGAAATCTGTATTTAACGTTAGAACAATCTCCATGTAGAAGGATATGCTGAAGTCTGATTTGTGCTGAAGGTGCTTTAAATTTTAATGATTAAAATCTTTAATTCAGGAGATAAAGGATTTTGAAAGTCTGACAGTAATCAGTATCGATTATTGGAAGGTTAACATTTTAAATAGGGTAACTTGTAATCTGTAACTTATTACATTTCCAAAGTAACTTTCAAAGTAACCAACAATGAATGTTGCCATAGCACAAAGCTTCTACACATTCAGTTTCAACAAGTTCAACTTAACTTGTTTTTAACACATTTTCTCAAATTTGGGTTGATGGATTTAAAATATTAATCATATTCATATTCAGAAACATTTGAGTGTTTAAAATTCATCATTCAAGCTAAAATATGAACTGATATGCTCCAGTTTTGCAGCTTCACTGGCAGTGGAAGGAATATCAGTCTCTGACTGGTC
>NC_056713.1:11336298-11347431 GCF_018831695.1 Puntigrus tetrazona
AGAGCTCCAGGAAGAAGGGCTGGAAAACTGTCAGCTGAGCAGGAGGAGCCAGACCCAGACCTTTGGAGGACAGACAGAAAGCCTCTGTCTCCCAAGAGGTGATGGTGTCAGGAACCGTGACAGGAACCTGAGCTGATCCAGAGTCCCTGTTTTGAATTACAAAAACTATTTGATTCTGATTTATCATTAAACATCCATTTTTCTTTGTTATATATAACATTCAGCACAGAAAAAAAACTTAATCACCTGGACATTGAGGGAATGTGATGTATTAAAGATATATATCAATATGGCGTTAAAACTAATGATTATGTTTTACAAACCCAACATCAGCAAGTTCCCAGATCCATGTTTCTGGAAAAACTGTCCGGATCGTCACTGCAGGAGAATCTCTGCTGGGTGCACCAAAACCAGAGTCTGCCAGTGAAGACATCGCTAACACTGGCACTGGAGCATGTTGACGATACATCACTAAAAAAAATTGTATATATTTATTTATTTATAGAACTACATGTGAAAAATCTGTATGGTATGTGAACAGGACATTAAAATAACCAAGTTTATTTAAAACAGTTAATTATTTTAGTGTTGTGGAGTTAATTTTTTTTCCATTTTAATTGTTTTAGTTTACCAACAGTTTTTATATTTTAGAGCAGTCAAAGCCAATGTATTAACTTAAATTTTAGTTTACATAAATACTTTTTATTTAGATTTTATTGTTCAATGATAATGATTAAAAAACAAAACTTATTTCATATGTAAAATCTAATAAGCCAAAAAATGTTTGCCTTTAAAAAAATTCACAACTTTGTTGAACAAATTCAGCATATTCTATCTTTGAAATATATTTAAAAAATAAACACCTACATATTTAAAAATGACAGTGAATTATAAAGATACTACATGTACCCATATCACTGTATCTGTGATAAGTTAAGCCCTTGTATGACAGACACTTTGGGACTCGCACAGCCAAATTTGTTACCATTTTCAATCCCACTCTCTGTAAAACAATAAAAAATGACACTTTTAATATTTGTGCAATTACTTGTGCATGTACAGAACTTACCCAATCAATGTCTCGCACTCATTATATACTGCACTGCCACTCCACCTACCTTTAAGGATTCGTAGGTGTTGTCTGTTGATACAGCTCGACGGGGTCTCACATGCAAACATTCCTGCTCATCTTCAACATTGTAAGGATAACCTGATGCTGATTGCATGGGCAGCAGGTTGAAGATCTGTAATGAGAATGAATGTTTATTCTCCTGAGATCAGGAGGATGTCATCCTAAATACTGACAGATCATAGTAAGGTCTATCTAAGGATAGTCTGGTCTCACTTGATGCATCCTGTAGATCCCCAGACTAAAAACACAAATAACAATACAAATCTTGAAGTATTTACACCTTGTCAGTATCCAGACGTTTTCCTGACTCCAGGATCAAGACACTCTTATCAACAGCAGTGAGGGCGCACAGAGAACCAGGCTCAGCTGAGAGCTGGAGAGTGTTTTTCTCACCAGGAATTGCTGTAGCAGGAGAAAACTGCAGAGATACCTGTGACGACAGTAAATATTATTTATTTTTAAACTGAGACAAAAATACAGTTTTAAGAGGCTTATTTCTCAAGATACAATACATACCTTGTTACTGAAGCATTTTTGAACATCAAATGCTTTGCTACCAGCAACAACATTTTCACTGGGCAGAACACAGTAGGCCAGAACATTCACAGCAGGAGCCAGATCTGCACCAACAGACAGTCTGAATGACACTGTGCCACTTGCTGTTCCATTAGAAGACTTCACTTCAACTTTCTCATATCCGTGATGAAGAATCACTCCTCTGGACAAGACCTGAAACAGACAGATGACACTCAGACAAACTAACCAGTGCAACTAGTTAATACTGTTTATAACAATAAATTCATCAGACAGTGTAAGAATTTACTTTACGTTCTCACCATATAGACAATGTCAGTTTTGTAATCTTCAACAGTCTCTCCAATAAAAAAATACTTGATGTTCACTTTAAACTTAGCGTCACACTTCAGTGGTTGCTTAATATTCTCTATAATCAGTTCACTTAAAGATGGGGTGTATGGCATGGCAGGCTGGAAAAGCTGAACAGTTTTTCTACCCATAGAGATGTGAGGTGTTCTGTGGCTTTGATAATGAAGCCCTGGATCAACACTTGCCTGAAAAACAAAGAAATTACAATTATTTAAGCAAATGAACCCTTCAGTGAACTAGGTAAAGTGAACATACCATCAGATTAATATCTTTTTCAGGAAGACTAGACGTATTAAGAGAGAAGCTGGCCAGTCCATCGCGGTCTGTAGTGAGATTTAGGAGCAGTTTTGAAGACCAGGTTTCACCCTCAAAAAGATAAACTGTTTTATTTTGAATTGGTGCATCTTTGAAATCTGAGACCTTGATCTGTTGAAAACAATATTTTAAAAGAATAAATAATAGAACAATTCAGTACATATCAATGATGTTAAACTAATTTCAGACTTACTTTTCCTTCTATAACTGATCCATGTTTATATGTTTTGGGCAGGTCAGTAAATGTGACTTTTCCAATTTCATAAGTGATTGATATAGTTTCAGATTTTGTCATGGTGATCTCTGTAAATGGTAAAAGGATTGCTTTTTTATTAAAAAAAGGAAGAAAGAAAGAAAGAAATGTGAGTAACAGGGATCTGACCAAATCCAACAGCTCACCTGTTCCTTCTTCTGTAACCACTACTTCAACATGAAGAGAACTCTGCAGACTATACTTTAGTGTTGAGTTCAGAAAGGCTGATACATTTAAGGCATGGATGGCACATCCTATCTTTTTTATCTAATTGTAGTAAACAAACACAAACATTAATTAAAGAGTGGTTTATTTTAATAAAAAAAAATATATATACATACAATTACTTGTACTGAATTAAACTCACATACCTCAGTGGTTTCCTCTAAACACAATTGATTTCTATCAGAAGCAGGAAGGTAGGGCAAAGTATGACGGCACACTTTTACCCATGATTTACCAGAAACAGGCTGCCCATAA
Source organism: Puntigrus tetrazona (assembly GCF_018831695.1). Taxonomy (NCBI): domain Eukaryota; kingdom Metazoa; phylum Chordata; class Actinopteri; order Cypriniformes; family Cyprinidae; genus Puntigrus; species Puntigrus tetrazona. The sequence continues at coordinate 11,339,364 of NC_056713.1, forward strand.
GTGTATCTGTAAAAAAATGTACAAGTAACAGACACACATCCCTGGGTTGAGTTAACAAAATAATAAATTAGGATGGGGTTTACAGTAAATGATTCTAGAGATGAAAAAAATACATTAATGCAGGAAATAAAATAAACTCACTTTCCGCAAACCTCAATTAACAGTTCTTCTTCATTTACACTCACTTTACTGGGTTTTTTCACAATAACTTCAAACTTTGGCAAAACTAGAAGTAAGAAAATATGAATTAGACTTTTAGTAGTCAAATCAGAAATGAATATACAATGATATTACTGAAATTCACTGCAATATTTCAAATGGTTTGTATTTTTGACGTACCATATTTTTTCACCTCAAAATCATTAGAGATCATCCTGTCACCAATAAAAGCCTTCAGTCTGTATACACCTTGACGGGCCTCTGGGTTTAATTCATAAGAACGCTGCAAAATCCATCTTGTTGAAGAAACATTTGTCCACTGACCAATTCTGTTATCATCACTGTCCTATTTGGAACAGTTCAGATATTTAGTTACAGTCAGCTATTAACTTTCTGAGCATCATTCACAAATTGCAATACAATATCTGCAATTATAGGCTACAACAGAATTTCTGCAGAGTTAATATTTAAAGGTTGTGTTTGTTATAACTGTACAGAAGGAGGTTTTGTGTTCTTACCTCAAGCACGATAGAACCATACTGTAAAAGATAAATGTAAAAGTAAATTTAGGATATTAAAATGATTAAAAGCCAAAAAATGTGATATTTAATGTTTACAAAATAATATATTTAGACTGCAAATGAAAATGAGAAAGATAAAAATCCAAGACAAAACACATCAGACCTGCTGATAAAGCGGTGCAAAGTTTGTATCCATGGTGACAACTCTAAAGTTCACTGTGAAAACCGAAATGTGCATTAGATTATAACCTCTGCTTTTAACGTTTAAATCAATAGCATAAAAAATAACAAAATAGGCTTACTTACTAAGAAAAATTCAATTGAGCAGCACATGCACTTTAAGTAAAATTAACAGAACTAAATGAATGTAATATCAAATAAAACAATGTGAATTAAACGTTTTCATGACAAATTCACGCTGCAGCACATCAAAAATGCATTGAATCTAAACTTTTCTAAAGCCTACTGAATCCTACTATTGCATCACAATAGCTAATACTGTTTTAGTACTTGCCTGGTTAGTGGGCTCGACTGCTATAAAGGCAACCCTGAATGCTATCTCATCTCAAACATAAATATGAATCTTACTAACCTTCCTAACCATCTCCAGTGAACGGTGCGTGTATTACCACTTTGCACAACATTCCGGTATGACATCTTTTATATTATGAAAGTTAAGCTGTCGCTCTTTTTCACACGGCAGAGGCATACAATGACACAATGAGATTAGGTGTTTAGGTGTGGAGTCTGTGATGGGGCAATCCCCTTTTCACCTAAACCTCCCATGTCTAGCCTTTGGGAAGGATATTTGCTCTCTCTCTACCTGGGCCGTTCAACACATTTCCAGTGCTATGTATGTTATTTACCCTCCAGTGAACAAATTATTTTTGAAGAGACTTCTCAATAACACACACAATTTCTTATTTTAAAGCTGTTAGCAACCCTTCATCCTTATCTGCTTTCTAACTTATCTGCTGCTCTTTTCTGTTTACAAACCCACTGAACTGTTTACTTAATTACCATATGCTGGATTTTGCAACAGTAGTCATTATTGACCTATCCTTCTCAGTTCATTGCATGAAGATAACATGCTTTACTTGAAACATTCACAGCTCACCTGTCTGTCCTGGAATATAGACGGGTTTATCAGTCTGGATAAAGGTCAGAGGATGGTAATGTTTTAACATGACTTTTCTCTCTTCAGTCATCTTGAAAGACTCTCCTTGAAGATCAACCTTAATTTTTTGCACTGATTCTGCTTCTACCAGAGGAGCCTGATGAGAAGAAATATCACGTATTCACAACCTCTGCAAACATGTACTATAAAAATGATGATATGATTATGATGATACAAACATATGTATTATAATGTGGTGATGGCAAACCTTAAAGTTAAAGCAGCGGTGAAATTCTTCCTCGACTTTCTCCTGTAGCAGTAAAGTGCTCTGATCATCATGAACCAGATAAATGCTCATGACGAGGCTTTCATTGGGATTTAGAAGACTTGCACACAGTTTAGCTTCAGATCCTGACTGGATCACTGCAGGAAACGTCACCATGAAGGATCTAATTAAAAAAAATAATCAAACAATAGTGCCCCAATAATTGGTTATGTATGTTTCTTATGCTATAAGTTGTCTTTTAAACAGAAAACATTTATCATTTATCTTGCAACACAGAACAGTTAAATAAATAAAGGTGCCATTAGTAGATAGTCCCAGTACAGTTTTCCATTTAAAAACACATACAACTTTTTGAATATTTTAAATAAATGTTATTTAGAGGTTAGTTATTCCATTGTCATTAAAGCAATAGAAGCACCAAATACTTATGTCAGTTCTATTCACACAATGGAACTTTGATTACAAAATTCTAAAGATTTTGATATTAAAAAACAACTTCCTATCTTCTGCCAAAATCATTAAAAACTTACGGCCCTGATGTTTGTCCATTGACACAGACGAGGAGGAAAGAGAACAGCAGGAGCCCTTTCCAACAGCAGCTAATGTTCAGATCCATGATGATGAGTGATCGTGAGATTAACAGGAATGTCTCTTATAAAGGGAGTCTCATGTTAAAGGAGGTCCTTCAAAAACAGTTGTATTGATCATTCGATTAATGATTCAACCATGCAGGCAGCACAGTTTAAAAAGCGTGTGTTAGTGAGTGTTGGTTGGTTGTTTAATTTGTGATGATGAGTTTGAACAAGACCAAGCATCAAAATATCCCTTACCAAAAATAGTATACTATTTGTTTTATTAAGCATACTTAAGTACAGTTCAAGTATATTTTTAAATATACTTTATGTAGTAAGTATACAAATATCAGTGCACTAGCAGTATATTCGTAAGTGTATGATTTCAAAACTCTGACCCACTTTCTAGTGTGTGAATGTATGCTTTTAAAGTATAATTGTAGTAAACTCTGAGTACACAAGTAGTGTACATCAAATATTTAGCTTGTTTAGCAACCATCATTAAAATTAACTTACAGTATTCTGATAGTTTACTAATTAAATACAGTAGGAGTTTTAGTACACTTTGAAGTATAGTCTCAGTAAATTACTAGATCAGTAGTTTCATATTGCAACTATACTCTTTCAGTGAACTTTACATCATATTGTAAGCATACTACTATGTCCCTATATATGTATTGATGTGTATATATTTTGTTTTATGAATATGTGAATATACAAAACATCAAAAAACGTGGATATCTACTTCTAAACAAAAACTTTTTTTTCTAGCGTCATGCATTCCTTTTTAAACACTTGAATGTGTGTAGGTTTCAAAAAGAAAAGGAAGAAAGTAAAAAGAAAATAACATTTAAAACAAAAAGCTGAAAAAAAGACTATGTATTGAATTTGAAATGATAATCAAAACGTAGATGGGGTCAATCAACACCCCAAAGCTTGACAGTCATTATTACCTCTTCATTGGCCGACATTTTATTCCATAACGTTTAACAGTTTTGATGCTGTTTTATGTTTGATGATCTAAATGTTCAAGCATAAGTTTCTTCTTCGGTTGTTTTTTTCCGGTTGTGTTTCTGTGTACTAGCGCCCCCTGCCCCCTTGTAGGATCACAAATATATATTCAGGCTTTTTCTAAGTCAAGTATACTTCAGTGCCATTTTAAGTATATTTTTGAGAAGTAAAAAGGAAGTAGACTAAAAGTATACTTTTTCCATTTTTACGTATACTAACAGTACACTTGAATACATTTCTTTTTCATAAAGGATTACAAGCAGGTTGAGTTCAGGTGAAGATATAAAAGAAACCTTACATGCCTAAAGGCATAAAATAAATCTTATTCTTCATGAATCTTTCTCACAATATAATTCTGAGTTGAACAAATGTTACATATTGGAATGTCCAAGCATGTAAACAATCTGCATTTAAAAGAGAAGTTGATGAGTTCAGCTCTTAGTAAATAATGTGTAGGCACTCAACTCAAATCTTTAAAGTACAAAGTACGCACTGTTGCCAACTCAATTTGAAAAATAAGCAACCACAGCTTCAGATACAATCCTTAAACAAGCCTTAAACAATGTTATTTGAATGTTATTATGTGTTATTTATTACCAATAAATGAGCCTGCAACATATTCAACTTGAAACCACTCTTTTATTTGAAAATCAAAAACTGAAGTTTGGAAAACCTAACATGCAAAATGTAAAAATTCATAAATACAAAGAAGAAGCACAATGTCACGTATTATGCTGACTTGGCAACTCGTAAAGTAAGTGAATTCATGTGATCTGAAAACATAAAATCCTATTCTTATCCTCAGCTACATCAGGAGTCTCCAAACTCAGTCCTTCAGGGCCAGTGTCTTGCAGACTTTAGATCAAACCCTAATTTAATTCACCTAAACCAGCTAATAAAGGTCTTGTGTGCTAGAAACTTCCAGGAAGGGGTGTTGAGTCAAGTTGAAGCAAAACTCTGCAAACAGTTTGGAGACCCCTTATTTACATAGAAATGCACAGCTACTGACCTTTATCTCTGTGTAGACAAATAGTGGGCTACAGCAACTGATAAATACTGTCCAGAGGTACATACACCCACTCAATCTGAGAGACCAGAGAACTGGGAGAGTTACTGTAAGTTACTGTTCTGTTCATTTCAGTTTTTGATATAATACTTAAAAACAGAAACATGACAAAATTACAAACCTAAATATTTAAACAAGAATTCACCTTAAGGGGTAGAAAAAGGATAAATAGCTTAAATATTCAATCTACTCATGTGGGCGGTAATGAAACACCCTTTCCGCTGGTTGGTTAAACATTGGTGCCGTCATCATCTTTTTTATTTCCGTGCAACATAATAATAGTTCTCCCATTATACATATTTGGTGTGCTATGCGAGGGGATGGCTCCGAGCTCAGGATTTTTGCCTGAACCCTGAATACACCCTTGCAGGTTAGAATAGGAATAAATGGAAGGGAGGAGATGGCTTGGTGGAGGGATGCTGGAAAACTGTCCTAGCCCTGGGTCCTACCAGATTCTGAGTCCTACCACTAATATTTTTAAAACTTTTTATAAGCTTTAGATTGCAATTGCTGAACACATGGAGAAAAAAATCGGCAGAGATTTAATTGAAATTGACAGGTTGGAAGGAATAACAATAGTAAACTAATATTAATAAAGTATTTATCACCTCCAAATGTTGATATAGAATGTTATAAGTTGTGGAGGAATTCAGGTGAAGAAAATAGATGATAAATACATAAAGGTAACACTTTAAAATACTGATCCGTCATTAATGATTAACTACACAGGAAAAAATGACTAATGCACTATTAACATTGTAGTTACTACTATTACCGAACAGGTAACTCTGATTAACTATTTAGTAAGTAATAGCACTCATTTGAAACTATTCATTACTTGGATCAGTAGCCTGAAGTGAAAATCATCATAACTCACTAATGTCAGCTGACGTCATTGTAAGCTTTTGAGATGTATCTAAGGTTTTGGATAGTAATGACTCAGTACTACATCCTTCGGAAGAAACCACTAGTTATTTAGGTCCGTATTCTTAATTGAAGATCATGGTAACCTGCTAGTAATGATTTAAATCTAAACAAGTTATCATAATCTTTGGTAATACTTGAATCTAGTTTTTTTTCTATGTGGAGTAGTGTATCAGACCTGCCTGTTAGTTTCTGACCTGAAGCCTGAAGATATCGGCGAGATAACGTAACGTGAAACTTAGCATGTCAGTCTCAAATCTGCCCACATGGCAAGGAGGAAGAGGAGGAGGAACTTTTTACCACAGATTTATATTGTAAGATGTGTGAGGCGTCTGCCCCGCTTAAGTATTCTTTCTGAGCATTATAGCTAAACGTTTTGCTGCTGCGCTCAGAAGAATTCTGTGTGAAAAACCCATGACACGATTCTTGTCATTCCACCTATAAATTTGAGACATCGTTAAATTTTTTTTATTATTATTATACCAATTAGCCCTTGTTTATTAAAAAAAAAAATACTTAAGCAGCAGTGTGAGGTGAACCACCTATTTTCTTTTTATCCTGGCTCTTCCAAACTTGGTAATGCTGCTGGATAGTGACCATTATTTCGAAGCTTTGTAAATGGAAAAATATTTCTAGTTTTAAAATGATAATTTACCTATACTTCAACATCAGTTCATTGCACAATGATAACATGCTTTACTTAATGTATGTGGTACATCAGTTGTGTGATCAGGGTTTAGATGTCAATGACACCAGAGTTATTTACAGAGGTTTACCTTTGAAACACTCACAGCTCACCTGTCTAAAAGGGTTTGGATCAGTCTGGATAAAGGTCAGAGGATGGTAAGATCTGAACATGATTTTTCTCTCGTCAGTCATCTTGAAAGACTCTTGAAGTTCTACCATCATTCAGTATACACAATCTCTTCAAACGTTATCTTAAAAATCTACATGCATCATGATGAAACTAAAATTTTTGGTTTTACTTTCGTAAACTGCTGATGACAGACGTTACAGTTAAACTGAAACTCTTCCTCATCTTCTTCCTGTAGCGGTAAAGTGCTCTGGTTACCATTAACCACATACATTTTCATGATAAGGCATTCATTGGAACTGAGAAGACAGTTTGCACACAGTTTGGCCTCAGATCCTGACTCAGTCATTGCAGGGAACGGTATCGTAAAATATCTCCTGAAAGATCATAATTATACAAAATTGCCACATTTGTTTTATACTTTTTTTGGTTGTTTTTCAAACAGCAAACATTTACTTTGCAACACAGATCATTTGAATAAATACAGGAGAAATTACATCTTAACCTAGACAACAATTAACGGTATAATAATAAATTTACCATTAACAAAACATGGTAAACAAAACAAACTACAGTGGATTACGATAAAAAAAAATCTTCAGCAGAAATGATTAAAAACTTACGGGCCTTTTGTTTGTCCACCGACACAGAAAAGAAGGAAAGAGAACAGAAGGAGCCCTTTCCAACAGCAGCTAACATCTAGATCCATGATGATGAGTGATCATGTGACTAACAGGAACGCCTCTTTTAAAAGGTCTCTCATCCTAAAAGAGGTCCCTCAAAAAAACTTAAAAACTTGTGCTAGTGTGCATTGATTGGTTAATTTGTGATAATGAGTGAGGATGAGTTTAATAAATACTATAAGCATCAAAATAATACAAGCAGGCATAATTAAAGATATACAGATTGTTCACTCTTGCACAAAATAAATATGAAAAAAACATTCAGTTGAATGAACATTTAAGTTGTTATATACATATGCACATACATGTAAACAATCTAAATAGTAATTTGCAGTCAAAAGAGAAGTTGAAGCATTCGATCCTAGGTAAATAATTACTCAACTTAAATCTTTAAAGTTGAAAGTGTAAACATGATTTTCTAAAAACATCCTTCTACTCTTATCTAAATAGAAACGCAGAATTACTGACCTTTAACTATGTGTAGACAAGTAGTGGGCTACAACAACTGATAATTACAATCCAGAGAGGTACATACACTCATGTATTCATGCACACACAGACATGCATAACTATGTCACTGTTTTTAAGGCCCTTTGTGTCAATCCAGTTGTCTAGTCTGACTGGACACTGGAAAAATTGGGCTATTCCTTAAATCAAAACTCACAACTTTTTTAGCATTTCTGGCAAGTCAAATCAAACTGCTTGACTGGTAGCTGGATGTATACAAATTAGCGTAGCAAACGGAACGAAATTCAAAACTCAAAAAATGGGCATAACCTTCCAAATGAGGCGGGGTCTCTTCGTACAAATACATTCATCATTGGCTGGTTTCAACCAAGTGATATTGACTTTTCAAAATAAAACTGGAAATTAAACCTAGTTTGTAGTTTACCTAAAAAATATGCTATATAAATA
>NC_056713.1:11347531-11362531 GCF_018831695.1 Puntigrus tetrazona
GAAGTGCGTCTTGCAGAAAAACACTGTACATCGATCTATTTCTCTCTTGTTTAGGTTCTGTGACGGACTTCGCAGGAGCACTGGGTTGCCCAAGCACTGGGTCCCACAAAAAAAAAAAAAAAAAGCTAGAGGCCTATTTAATAAAAAGCTCCAAACTGGTATATCTTGGAAACTAACTGAACACATGTGATCCTGGACTTACCGGGTCTGGTGGCAGTCTGAGAACGAGGTAAACTTTCTGCATAGGAGTAAAGAGATCCGGGCAGAACTTCTCCTCTGCTCATGGTTTCAAACGGTTAATCATCCAGCAGTACAGGCACACACTTGCTGACTTTCAAACACAAGCAATCGGCACCACGGAAAATCTGATTAAGCATCGAAGGCAGAAAACTACATGCAGCCACATGTTCTTTGCAGTAAAAATATATTTATTCCAACTTTATGTATTATTTTTTAGCATGCTTATATTATACTCAATATACAGCAAGCCGATGGGGGGCTTAAAAAGTACAGACGGCTCACTTCAGAATACTGGTGTACGCTGTGGTGCTGACCCAGCCTGTGGATAAAACCTCAAATATTATAGGGTGTTCCAGACGAAGTCCAGACCCCCCAACGCCAGGGTTCACTTAAATCCCACCAACCCTAGAACTCCTCAGCCATGGCTTTCTCTCATAGCCTCCGGGTGGGAACATTTCCTAAGGTGGAGATATGAATTCTGCTCAACTATGAGTTACATATAAACAATAAGCGCCACTGTCAGACGCGTGCAGGTTACCTTCTGGTCCCATTCTGCCATGTGTGGCGCCATCTCATTGGCAGCAAAGTCAAATGCCACTTTTGAAACTCTTTTACCTGTTCATCTGTGAGTCTCTATGGAGGCTGTGTGGGAGTTATGTGCAGAAATGTATATATTATATATTAGTCACGCATACTTCGTTTATATTGTTCATCTACTTGCGTGTTAGTGGCTACATCTTGCTGTAATGACCTACAAATCTGATAGGAGCTAATCAACAGCGCTCGATACACACCCCAAATATGATTGGCTGAGATCATTAAAAAGCCAAGCAATAGCGTTAGCATTGAATTATATGTGTTGAAACCTAAAATGTCTTATCTATCTATCTATCTATATATCTATCTATCTATTCTATCTATATATATATATATAGCATATATATATATATATATATATATATATATATATATATATATATATATATAACATTTGTTTACTCAGAAACACTGACGTTTAATGAAGCGTTGCGTTAGATTGACTCAACAATCGCACAGCTAAGTTTACTAAACAAAACAGTTATATTAAAATATCCTGTTAATGTATTATTTCAATAAATATAAATAAAAGGCTTATTTTTAAGTAATGGGACCAAACATCAAATGTGACATCCACAGACAGTGGACCATCAACAGATATTTCAAACCATAAAATTGCAGCCAAATGACATTTAAACAAATTTGAGATAACATTACAAATCTAACGTAGATTTGTAGTTACACACTTTATTAAAAAAACATAGAATTTGAAATGTGCGTTTTACTCCCAGTAATCCTAAATGACTGACTGCTCGTCGTTGTCTCTCAGGAACACTGCTGTTATTATTACGGTGTTTAACGATAAACAATTTGACTTACGATCAATGCAAGCTACTGTTCCCTCGTCTCTGTACACTATTAAATATTAAACTGCGACTTCTAGCGATGCTATATGAACCTAATCGGACACCTCTTGCGAGTGCCCCAGCAGCCGCCATGTTGATTCAGTGACGAGTTCAATCGGCACGAAGGATGATGGTAATGTAGTTCTAAACATTATCGGACTTGACCTTAAGTTAACATTATGCGAATAATTTTATGCGCAGCGTCAACGCAGTAAATGTAACTTACAAACCGTTTTGATGATTATTGGTTTAATTTGAATAAACTCACATTCTGTTGTTGGACTTTATATAAAAGCAGACGCAATCCAAAAATGATCCTCCAGACCACGCGATCTGCCAGGGCGCTGTTTTATCAAGAGGGCTTGTATAACATTTCTCAGCATTTCCAGTGAAAATGCCACCCAAGAAAGAGAACACGAAGCAGCGCCAAATCTAATAAACGTGGTAAGTAATCTGCGCCAATGTTGCGTCGTTTTTTTAAAATCACTTTAATTAATGAATCTCTGCTTGTTTTTAGCTGATGCGACGACAATCACGCCGAGGGGTCTGATGATGTTGTACAACTCAAAACTGGCAAAAGAAAAAGGTCAGCAGGAGTAAAAAGTGATGTGGAGAAAAATAAAAAATGATGATGCATGCAAAACAGCTTACAGCTACTGGCTCATGAAATCTGGAACCCGAGAGTCGGATTGAAAATGGAGTGGATGTGAAGGTAAACTCCTTTTTAGTGCCTGTGTCTACAGTTTTGTTTTGTTTTGTTTTGTTTTGTTTTGTTTGTATGTTTTCGTGGCAAAATTAAAGAAAACAAACATGCTTCTGTAAATCAAAATTATTATGATAAAATGTCAACGTTTTTTAACTTAGTATATCATAATTTTTCACCTCATTATTACTTAGTATCTTGTAGTTTTGACAACTCATGATTACTAATTACTAGAGACTGACATTTATGATCCAGTTATGATGTTCCTCATAATTATGCCTTTGTGAAACTGACTGCCATATGAGGAAAAAGTTGAACAATGCATGAGTTTTTTTTCTTTTCAAAGGTTACTAGGCGAAGAGAAAGCTAATTATCTCAGTAACTTAATTGTAAAGTGATGCTATTAAATAATAATAATAATAATAATAATAATATTAATATCTTGTTTTCTCCAACTGCAGTTTGGAATCGAGGGACCTCAAAGCCCTTCCCAATCAGACCGGATGCTGGGATGGAGTGAGAACTATCAGGTGGACTTTATTTCTGCTGATTTTCATTATTTGCCATTTATTTCTCTTGTTATCGATCGTTTATTAACAAACATATGCAGAACATTCTCTCACACCTCAGACGCTTCTCCTCAGGCACGTAATTTCATGAGAGATATGAAAGCGGGCCAGCAGGCTTTCTTTACCACAGTAACTGCAAAAGAGCCAGGTATCGCCGGCCTCATGAAGGTGAGGAGTCACTGCAGTACAAGCTTGATCACCACGTATATAACAGTGGGGATATTAACGGTAATAACTATTTTTACAGATCGTGAAGGAGGCTTATGTGGACCATACACAATTTGACAAAAGAAGACGTGCATTATGACCCTCCAGCAAAGCGGACAACCCTAAATGGAGTATGGTGCGTCTTACACAGACCGCTTATAAAGACTGCTTTGTGTTTTTGCCTTTAGAGCTGACCGCAGATGAACTCTGTACAGGTGGACGCTCAGTTCGAAAGGATGACCAAGCGCTTCATCCCTCTGACTGAGCTGAAGAAATATCACTTACGGCACAAAGCTAAAGTTGGACCCTTAAAAGATATGGCCCTCTTCACCAGAGCCAGACTATCAGTTCAGCGCCCTCACTGCAGGTCAGTTGTGTTTAATACAGTAAAATGTGTTTTTATTTTCATGTGCTGTAGTGTAGCATTGCTTAAAATGCCATTATAAATGTAAAATGCATTTGGCTAATTTAAAGTGTTAAGTATTTTAAGAAACAAATTTAAGTGCAGATATTCAGCTTTATGATTTTTGTATATATTTAATGTTAATATAATTTTATTAATTAAAATAATTGTTAGGTTATACTTCTTTTTTCCAGAGGAATTTGACTTCATCCTGAGTTTGGAGAACTAAGATCCAATATGAAAATCAGCATAAATCTCATCCCATTATGATTCACGAGTCTTTTCTTTATGTAATGCATGTTCTCGTGACTAAAATTTTAATATTTTTGTTAATAAAAAAATTTGTCTGAGCTCCTGTCTCCTTCAGAACGTTTTTGGACAAAAAAAGGCAAATCGTGTTGAATGCAGAGGTTAGTAAATTTTTATTACAACAGGGCTGATTAAATGAGCCTTTTGCAGAATTGTTCACGCTCGCATGGCTGTTAATAGTCATACCTCATCCCCTGAACAGCTAATAAAGCTATCAAACAAACATTAAGTATAATACAATGACATACGCATGGAAAAAAATTGGAAAATTCACCTTAAAAATGCAAACAAATCACAAGAAGGATTTTCTCTCTTGAGAATACTGTAACCTTGCCCCGCCGTGATTCAGCTGATTCGCATTCAGAGGAAATAAAACACTTAAGACACAGATCAAAAGAAAAAAATCAATAAAAATCTTAAATGTTAAGTTAGTTAGTAGTTCCTTTATTAGACATTTCTATGGAGGCCTTCGTTCTGTAATACCCCTAAATGACAGAATAATACTGTGCAGAGCTCTATGAAGAGTACATGAAGCGCTAGATTTAACACAAAAGATCACAGTAAATCTCATTTCGGGCTCATTGAACAGGACAAAGCACAGAAGCTAGATTCCGATTTCTCAGTGTACGTGACTTGAGCAAAATTTGAGCGTAACAAGGAGCCTTATAACTTCACGAGGCATAAATCAAACATAAAGCACGAAAACAGCCAAAAAAAAAAAAAAAAGGGAAAAGGGCTGTGCCTGGAATTTCCAAACCGTTGGTCACCTGTATAGTGGGAATGTGCAGTATTGGAAGGAGAAATAAAAATATTTTGTAGTCTATACACACAGACTGCCTATTACAAGCTTGATTTTCATTTTTGATCTCAAGAAGCGAAGAATGGCGTGTCGCACCGATCCCTTTGAGACTTTTAAAACATTATTTGGACGAATAAGGTTCGTTGAGATCTCGAGGGAGCGCAGCGCTCGCGCCTAGTTGCTTTCCTCTTTGCTTGTGCTGACGCTCGCTTCAGAGTTCGATCCCTCGTGATCTCTGAGCAGCAATGGTGGCCTGTTGGGACATACTTCTCCTCACGATGTCTCCTTTCCTCCAGAGTGTGATCTCCTGTTGAGAATACACAGCGACGCCTTTATGTTTACAATTACATGTTAAACGTTACGTGATAAGTGGAGCCCAGACCTGTTGTTTGAAGTATCGCCGCTCTTCTTCGCCGCCTATAAGGACTAGGTTCAGGTAGTAGCGCACTGAGAACTTCTTGTTGACGCCCCTCATGGTGGGAGTCAGCTAAGTAATGGCAAGAAACAAGCGGATGGGGATCGATTCGCCTGAAAAGAGTAAGGGAGCCAAACCATGACATCATATGGTTAGTTTACCCCGTTATTTACGCACTCTCGTGTCGTTCCAGTAATTAAAGGGGTCCTATTATGCTCTTTGATTTCGTTTTGGGGGTGTACTAGAACATGCTTGGTGGTATTTTTCGCTTTTTTATTGCAATACCTTTCTCTCCAACCCGAAGTCCCACTAAATGTGAAAAACTAACTGTGTTGTCATTGGTTAGCCGACCCAGTGCATTGTGATTGGCCAAGACAGAACGGTTAAATTCATTCTTTTTGATTTCCCTGGTAACGCTGTGCACAAAGCAAACGCTGCTTTATCAGGCATCACATGCAAGATAACACGATAATCACATCCAAAATAATGGCTTGAAAAAATGCAGCGATTTAAAAATCGAGATGCATTGGGTTTTGATTTTAAAAACATTTATTCGAATTTCTGTAGGTGGCAATTCCTCTGTTTTCAAATTTAAAAAGCGAAAAAGCATAACAGGATCCCTTTAAGATATTTTGTGATGCATCCGGACAGCTCTCTGACCCTCCATAGACAGCAAGGATCCTCACACGAGGTCCAGAAACATCGGTGAAATAGTCTGTGACATTGTTTACATTCAGATCAAGCCTAAATATGTTGTTTACGTATACGATATTCTCAAAAATGGTGCCTGGGTGACACAGAGTAGACCAATTGTTGAATAAAGGTTTTTTTTGCTTTGAACACAAAAAGTAGTCTTCTAGCCTCGTAACGCCACTGATGTCACATGCAATATTTTACCGATGTCCTTCCTATGTTTCCGGACCTCGATCGTGTGAGGATCCTCGCCGTCAGAAATATCTTTTTATATTTGTGTTCCGCAAATGAATGAAGGTCTCGTGGGTTTTCATTTTAAGGGTGAGCTGTCCCTTTACGTGCACGAGAAAATAATGCCTTTCAGCGTCTAAACAGAAGCCACAACAGTGTGTACAATACGGGCTCTATAGTATCAATACAACAGAGATGAAGGGTTTAGCTTTACCTCTCACCGGCGCCCGGCCCATGATCTCATATTTGGCAATGGTCATCGTTTTCGTTGATACACACTGGGCCCTGTTCCAGTCGCTTTCCCGCTTTATTATATCGATCTCCATGTGTTTAATCTTTATCCTCACAAGGAGGAAGTAAATCTTGCCTACGATAACGTCCCTCAGGTGGTATCTAAACAGGATGCTGAGAAAGTTATTTTATGAATAGAAAACATCCCGCTTTAATGCAATGTCGAGCACATTTTACAAACATATCTAACTATACACACCTCTTTACAAATTAAACACTCATTTTCATAATCATATATAATCTTCTAAAACATCATAAAATTACACTTTTTTGTAAAAAAATTTCATGGCACATTATAAAACATTAATAATTTAAATATATACAGACGTGGACAAAATTGTTGGTACCCTTTGGTCAATGAAAGAAAAACTCACAATGGTCACAGAAATAACTTTAATCTGACAAAAGTAATAATAAATAAAATTCTATAAATGTTAACCAATGAAAGTCAGACATTGTTTTTCAAATCCATGCTTCAACAGAATTATTAAAAAAATAAACTCATGAAACAGACCTGGACAAAAATGATGGTACCCTAACTTAATATTTTGTTGCGCAACCTTTTGAGGCAATCACTGCAATCAAACGCTTCCTGTAACTGTCAATGAGACTTCTGCACCTCTCAGCAGGTATTTTGGCCCACTCCTCATGAGCAAACTGCTCCAGTTGTGTCCGGCCTGAAGGGTGCCTTTTCCAGACTGCATGTTTCAGCTCCTTCCAAAGATGCTCAATAGGATTGAGGTCAGGGGCTCATAGAAGGCCACTCTTACAATAGTCCAATTTTTTTCCTCTTAGCCATTCTTGGGTGTTTTTAGCGGTGTGTTTTGGGTCATTGTCCTGTTGCAAGACCCATGACCTGCGACTGAGACCAAGCTTTCTGACACTGGCTAGTACATTTCTCTCTAGAATTCCTTGATAGTCTTGAGATTTCATTGTACCCTGCACAGATTCAAGACACCCTGTGCCAGGCGCAGCAAAGCAGCCCCAGAACATAACAGAGCCTCCTCCATGTTTCACAGTAGGGACAGTGTTCTTTTTCTTGATATGCTTCATTTTTTTCTGTGAACATACAGCTGATGTGCCTTGGCAAAAACTTCGATTTTTGTCTCATCTGTCCACAGGACATTCTCCCAGAAGCTTTGTGGCTTGTCAACATGTAGTTTGGCATATTCCAGTCTTGCTTTTTTAGGATTCGTTTTCAACAATGGTGTCCTCCTTGGTCGCTCTCCCATGTAGTCCTCTTTGGCTCAAACAACGACGGATGGTGCGATCTGACACTGATGTTCCTTGAGCATGAAGTTCACCTTGAATCTCTTTAGAAGTCTTTCTAGGCTCTTTTGTTACCATTCGGATTATCCGTCTCTTAGATTTGTCATCAATTTTCCTCCCATGCGGCCACGTCCAGGAGGTTGGCTACAGTCCCATGGATCTTAAACTTGAATAATATGTGCAACTGTAGTCACAGGAACATCTAGTTGCTTGAGATGGTCTTATAGCCTTTACCTTTAACATGCTTGTCTATAATTTTCTTTCTGATCTCTTGAGACAACTCTTTCCTTTGCTTCCTCTGGTCCATGTCGAGTGTGGTACACACCATATCACCAAACAACACAGTGATTGCCTGGAGCCATATATATAGGCCCAATGGCTGATTACAAGGTTGTAGACACCTGTGATGCTAATTAGTGGACACACCTTGAATTAACATGTCCCTTTGGTCACATTATTTTCAGTGTTTTCTAGGGGTACCATCATTTTTGTCCATGCCTGTTTCGTGAGTTTATTTTTTTAAATAATTCTGTTGAAGCATGGTTGAAAAACAATGTCTGATTTTCATTGGTTAACATTTATAGAATTTTTATTTATTATTACTTTTGTCAGATAACAGTTATTTCTGTGACCATTGTGAGTTTTTCTTTCATTGACCAAAGGGTACCAACAATTTTGTCCACGTCTGTAACTCTGAAAAATAAACTATATTATTATATACACGATACACTTATTTTTGCAGTTAATTCTGTCAAACATTCAGGTAAACCTCAGCATTTTACCTGTTTTAAAGTAACGTATCGGCAGGCACACTCACTTGGATTTGTTGTATTCGAACTCAATATGGAGGCAATCTTCAATTCCTACTTCCATCTTGATGGAGGAGTTGAGCTCTGGATACGTGCACAGCGTCTGCACGACGATATCCATCTCTTTACTGATATCATTTAGCCTTCTGCTGATTGTTGCTCGCAGAAAATATCTAAACAGATCAGAATGAAGGATTTCAGCTGCGTTCTGCACTTCACGCGCTGTCAAAAGATTTTGAACAGCAAGATTTTTTTTTAAAAGAAGTCGCTTCTGCTCACAGAGCCTGCATCGTGCAGTACAATTGTTACATACTATTTTATATAACTGATTTTTAGCTTCGTTACTCCAGTCACATGATCGTTTTAATATTTTCTCCACAGAACAAAACATTTATCTTAAATAGAAATCTTATGTAACATCTCAAATGTCTTTATCATCATAATTAATCGATTAAATTACTAATTTAACGAATGCTTGCTAAATAAAATGAATTTCTATTAAAAAAATAATTCTATTAAAACATTAGTGACAGTTAAATGCTGACTTTCATCAAGGAATACTAAAAAAATGTACTGTTTTGTGTATTAATAATAATAAAACAGATCATTTGACACTTAAGAATACAGTAATGACGCAGAAAAATCACAGGAGTAAATTGCATTTGAAAATATTTTTAAATAGAAAAATATTTCACAACATTATTGCTTTTGCTGACTTCAGGCTCAAATAAATATGGGCTCGATGAGCAAAAGAGAGTTCCACAGAAAGCATTCAAACTCCCCAGAAACGTTTGACTGGTAGTGTGCATGACAACATATCCCTATCACACCATTTAACTCCAAGCTAGATGCTTTTCAGCGACGAAGCGATTGAACGATTTACCTCAGTTTGACATTCTGGCCAGTGTAAGACTCATAGGGCTTTTCCACATGGGTGAACTCAAAGTCAAAGGTCTGGGACTGTGAAAGCTCACCGGGTCGCGCAAGATCCTTCACTAACGACACGAACTCGTGGTGGTTTCCTCTGTCATAGTACAGCTCTGCGAATCAGTGGCACGTTTAAACATACACAAACACCGGGACCGTTTCCAAACTTCCGTTCACACGCGGATAGCGGATAAACTCACCTATCTGTCCGACGAACTCGATTTTGATCCCGTAGTGCTCCAGCCTTTTGCCGGGAGTCTTCAGTGTCACGTTAACTTTCCCACTGACAGTTTCGCCATCGTAGAAAAGGAAATATTTGTCCTTTTTGCCGTCTTCGGTTTTGTGCTCCGCTTTCTTCCTGGTCTCGGCGTCGTTCAACACAATGTCGATCTCAGCGGTCTGTCCGAAGCCGAAGAAGCTCATGTCTGATGGACGAGTGTCGGTCTCAGTGCCGTACGATCATAGATCACCTGATTGACAGCAGCTACAGGTTCCCTAGCGCTCCGATAGTTACCTCTTAACAAGTGGCCTTCAAAAACAAGCGAATTGGCTAATTGACTTTTTGTCACGCGCGATTCAGTTGAGATATATAATATATTACGCTCAAAATCTAATGCATATTTCTGTCTGGTTTAATTAAAGTAGCTTTAATTTACAGCAGGACCGCAGTCAGGAAGGATATTTGCCCGTAAAACAACTCCCGCACTTCCTGGATCTCCCTGCAGGGGTTATTTCAAAATAAAAGTTCCGGTTTATTTCATAATAAAAGATGGGGAAACAACAATGGCATGATTATTTAATAGAAGAATTTCTTTATTATTAAATAACAATGGTAAAAGAAAACCGATTACATGACCACATTTACTGTACACATACATGGCCATTTCTTTTAACTGTACCTGAGAATATTATAATCTAAGGATAATATAATGGATAATTTTTTGATAGTACAATAGTGTAGCGGTGTAAAGAATTAAACATCTCGATGGTAATGCTATTCACATTTCATCTCTAATAATGTGTTTTGATTTCACATATTTTTACAAACCACACATTAAAGATAATCCCCCCCAAAAAATGGAGAACAGTTTAACATATGACAAATTTCTTTATGACATACACTGCAAAAAATCTAAATCAATATTTTTCTTTTGTTTTTAAAGTAAAACAATAGAAATATCCATTAAAACAAGTAAACATTTGCGTCTTTGTGTAAGACTTCTTGAATTATGTTTATTACACTATTATGCAAACGCATATTTTACGCATAAACCTCACAAAATTTCGTTAGGTTTATGTTTAAAACTAGAAATTGTCATGAAAAAAATAATTATATTTGCAGTGTAACTTTAAATATTAAGGATATACATTCAACATTTAACCATAGCTGGAATGTCAGTTATTTCATATAGTATTTGTTATAGTATAAAGTAAAATATAGGATTGTTTGAAAATATTGTGGCTGAGCACCACCGGCATTCCTAAAAAATAAAAGGACGTTTTTGCAGTTATGCCAGTCAGAAACTATTTTGGGGCCCAAAAAACCTTTCTTCAAATAACTTTTTTTTTTCTTAGCTTAAAAAAAACTGTTTGTGGAATGGAAAGGCTCCATGCGACCATGTATAAATAAAAACCCTTCATTTTAAGAGTGTGTAACTACACCTAATTTAGCTTCTTTTAGTCCACTGACTGGCCATCAATAGTGTATTTAAAAACGTGACAACGCCGAGCCTTAATCAGTTAGGTCAAATAAAATGTTTTGCCATTTAACACTTTGAATAATTCGATAAAAGATGCCGTTTTTACATTTGTTTACATAGTGGAATATACAGTGTCTGGCCCCAATCTGACAGGACATTGAAATTTTACTTACTTGCTTATTTATTGAATTACACAAATATATTAAGATCAAACCCAGTTTCTCTTTTTGTTTTTCTAAAAACAGTCTGCCGAACTATTTTTAGACAGTGGGACATGCCATGAGGAAGACTAATATATATTGTCATAGTGCGTCAAGTTACTTATAAAAAAAAAAAAAAAGTAAAAAAAACATCACGCTAAATCAAAATAACCTCACCGTTCCAATTACATATATAGCTACATGTTTTAAAAACAAAATAAATGGATAGACAATGTCGATCACTTCCACATAATCAGTTTTATTCTTGTGACACGGCCCACAGTCTAACTACTACTCTGGAGTGAACTACAATATACCTAGATATTATAAATAGATTAAAACAATAACACCTGGACAATATGTCCAAAACGTATAAAACAATTATAAAGCATTGAAGGTCACTTAAACACAGAAATGGCACTCTGAAAAACCCACAAGTGCGTAATCTGTATCTAGAGGAATATTTCAAAAAACGAAACTAAGTAAATGAATCATCCTGCACAGCCAAGTCTACTGACTTCAAGGAGATGTTCGATTGAATCTCAAACTAAAATGCTACAAATTTATGGTTCAACTCAATAACTAGTATGGAGACACTAACACTCTTCTCAAAAGTGACCGAGATAAAACAGTCTTGGCATGGCATTGTACACATTTACACCGACAGGCTTCTTCACATAGTCGCACGCTATATCTCCGGTGGGAAATATAATATTTACCTTCAAGACATGTAAATTCTTGCACCGGTATTACGTGTTGACTATTTTTGGGCAAACATACAGCAGCACCGGGATGCAGATTCAGCCTTGCTACAATTTGAAGTGCAACAGACATTCAGAAATTCACAATTATTTGCAAAGTCTCAATAAAAACCCCATCTTTTACGTCGTGTTCGTTTTGCTGCAACAATGATCCTCACTTCACAAGATGCATGTAATAACTATAAATCTTAGTGTTGTTCTGAAAGCCATTTTTATATATAAACTGTGGTGTTTTAAGTAAACCTGTGTTTGAGTCCTGTCCGTTTAAATCAAAATAAGGGGAGTAAAAATTCCCTGTTTAACACAGTAGTTTTCCTTTCTGTAATAACTTTGGCAAGCCACGAGGCTCGAGTCGCACCTCTGCGTAAAATCCACAATTTGACAGTTCAAAAGTCAGCTCACGAGGCCTCGACCCAGCTTGAGCGCTCGCCTCCTCTTCTTTGACTTCAGATGACAAAGGAGGACTTGTGGCGGAAATGTCCCTGAGGAAAAACGGAGAGCAGGCAAATGATATGTAGTTAAAATGTGGCACCACGGAAGCGAAACATAAATCCAGCCGACTATTTTTTTCTCCGTGTAGAGATTTTACCGAGAGATTATCCCGAGGATTGCACTAATACCACTTTGAGCTTTGCTAGCATTAATAAAAAGAAAATATCTGCCGTCAGAGAAACGCCGCGGTGTAATCTGAGAAGATAAACACTAACAAATCTTGGATGATATTTCATCCATCCTTGTAAGAACATTTCAAAGTGTTGACTGCAGCCTCTAAACGTGCGCTAATGCATGAAAATAGATCCGCGGCGCTTTATAACGTCGCAAATCCACACAGCCTTACCTCATCTGGACTGGCGTAGTCCATCCTGTTTTCATGCTGGGGTACTTTGTAACTACATGAAACAGAGCATTGCAGTCTTACCAAAAAGTGCATTCAATTGCAAATCGAATCAGATGGGCCCTCATGGTGATGGTGTAAGGTTCATTTTGTGCCATGGTTTTTACTCACTTGGTTTCCCTGTGGTCTTTGCAGGAACAGTAGCCACTTTTCTGAATCTGACAAATCCCCACAAGGACGAATATAAACGCCGCCACTCCACCTAATACCTTCAGGAATATTCCCACAATGTCCAGATCATCTAGAAAGAAATGACGTTCAATGAGAAGATAACGTCATCGTTTACTCAGTCTTCGTGAATTATTGTAATTTAGTTATGAAAAACAACTGCATTCGGAACGCCGCGAGGGTGAATAAATCATTTCTATATTCAAAGCTTAATCGTTATTTCAAAGTGCAGCCACCGACCGGCATCCTTAAGTGGCACACTTACACACTTCCATGATCTGAGGACTGCATTTCGACCATCCTGCCTCATTTCTGGCCTGGCAAAAGTATTCACCCGCATCCTCTTTCTTCACCGACCGGAATTTCTGTAAAACAAACAGAATTCTTACACTTAGCAAAAGCCTGGTTAATGTTACAACCGAAAAATCTAAAAAAAAAAAACACACTGATATGGCCACAAAAAAAAACATAATTTAATCTAAGCCTATCTTTTTATTAAACAACAAAGACATATAACTTATTCATATAACATATATGTATAAGTGATCTGTCTATGGGAGGGTCTAATCAAAAATATCATAATTTTTTGTTCCAAAAATGAGCGAAGGTTTTACAATTAATGGCAGAATTTTATTTTTTGGGTAAACTATTTCTTTAACCTAAACCTCAAATTATTATTTAAAAATAACTTAAATCTATTTCTAAATCTCTTTATTTAATTTAAAACCTAAGTTTTTCAATGTTAAATTACTTTGTCCATTCCAGTTTGGTGCTTTATTTAAAGCACCAATAATCACTCACAGGCAGATTTTTTTAGATGTATATAGCCAGCGGAACATTCTTTTGCAGTTTATTTTCTTGCAAAACAATGGTCGCTTAGACTATAATCCAAGCCTCTGAAATGTAAAGAGAGTAAAGTTGTTTTAACTGGCATTTCATCACAAAGCACTTACCAGGGAACCAGTCTCGGTGTTCATGGTGTATGAAGAATTGTAGAACTTGCTGCTGGTTTTGGTCTTCTGGCAGCTCCTCGTTGTTTTGTACCACTGATACTGTGACTGCGGAAAGCCTTCGTTCTCAATGCAGCGCAGTTCAGTGCTTGAGCCCACCGTAACCGCCTCCGGCACGCTACACCTGGGCATCACCGGCTTCACTGCAACACATCCACAACAAAACATCAGCTTGTTCGACCATTATGTGTTTAGAAAAATAACCAGGTATAAATAACCAACTTTAAATAAAGCTGCGAGCAGAAAACAGCATTCGCATCTAATACAGCATGGCATTAAATTCCCTCTCAGCTGTATGTCCCAAACTGTAAGATCGCAAATTATAATCAGAGACACATTTGTGCATGCAGAGGAATCACGTTGATCAGCTCAATACATTCATCCTGCCCTCAAGCCCACTGAAACATTTTTGTCCAATCAGATCGGCTCTCTTGGGTCATTTCAGTGCAACACTGCTGAGAGTTATAACCATGGATTACAACTCGCAGAACGCTCCCTAACTATTCCAACAGTACCTCTTACAGCGAGACTGATTAGTATTTCATCAAAGGGCTTCTGGTCGTCGATGGCTGCCACCTCACAGCGATACTGAGCTGTGTCCGATCTGCTGGCGTTCAGGATTACAAGGTTTGCAGGCTCTCTCAGCAAAGCCCTGTGCTCCAAGTCACCTGCGAACATTAAGTTCGGCTGGATTCAGCTTGAACGCCGTCGACGTATAAACAGCATTATTTTCTGAGAGAGAGAATCTGTTACCTGAAATTTTATTTTGGAAATAGACATAGCTGGGTACGCCATTTTTTATTTTCTTCCATTCAATTCTGGGATTGTTTGTAGAAATGGACTCTATCAAGCAGGTCAACTCAATCGCTTTAAAGAAACAAGAAATAGGTTACTTTTTTTTTTTTTTTTTACTTACTATATAACTATTACTATACTACATGAAGAGAACCATCAACAAC